>NC_044925.1:15441926-15467041 GCF_003576645.1 Ipomoea triloba
TATATATATATATATATATATATATATATATATATATATATATATATATATATATATATATATATATATATATATATATATATATATATATATGTATTGTCTCTAAGACATTTAATTCCTAATACTATGGGCTTTCCCTTATTATATATATATTTATTTGTAAGAGATGAATTTCTTGGCCCAATCAATTAGTCTTGTACATAATATTGTTACATATATATATATATATATATATATATCAAGAATGAAGCCCATTCCTTATTAAGTCTTCCACCCTAATATACACATATATGGATATATGTATTGTAGTATATATATTCAAGACTTAATTCTTCTAGAGGTTTTCACTCTCTCTCTTCCCTACCCCTTTGATACACACGCCATTTCCATCTCTCTTCCCTTCAAAAATTGATCTTCATTTCATCTTCAAGTATTCAAGTCCTTCAAAAATTGATCTTCATTTCATCTTCAAGTATTCAAGTCAAGATTGCTCTTTTAGGGTTGTTGAAGCTTGGTATTCAAGTCAAGATTGCTCTTTTAGGGTTGTTGAAGCTTGGGTAAGCATCTATATCTAGGAATATTCATTGCATCATATAGTTTTCATAATCTTTATGCAAGTTCTTATGTTTTCTTTTGGGGTTCTTTGGGGAAAAAGATGATCAAGAAGGAGGTGGTGCTTTGTGAGGGGTATTGAGGATTTGCTTGGTTGAGAAGAGCTTCAAGAGGTAACCACTATGTCCACTAAAACCTATTTTACACTCTCAATCTATGATATTATTTTGGTGTGTTGGAATCCTGAAATTTCTTGGATATTAGTCTTGTTCTTGTCTATGAAATTGTGTTTGATGGATTTATGAACTTGTGTTCTTGATCCTTTGCATATTGATGTTTATGAGCAATTGTTGGTATGGATTCCATGTTTATTTGACCTCTTTTGGATGAAATCTGGGTGTTATAATCTGATTGTTGCATTCTGGAACATTTCATTCGTGTCTGAGCAAGGTCTGGGAGTTGGGTGTGAGATTTGGCCTTGCGGAGGACCCTAACGGCATAATGTAATCCGCTAGGGACATCCGCAAGAACAAACCGGAGTAGGTTGGCGGAGGAAGGTGGTGCGCTGGGGGGAGCCGTGGCCTTCCTGCGGAGGTGTGCGGCGGAGGACGGTGTTCCACTGGGGAGTTCCGCTAGCTCTCTGGAAGTCTGATTCGAGAGAATATTCTGGGAGTTGTTTGTTTGGTTGTTTCCCTCTTTGTTCTGAATCTTGTTGGAGTATTTTGTTGGGTATCTTATCATATCTTTGGGGTATTTATTTACATCTTTTGGTCCATCCTTTGAATCTCTTGCTTTGTGAATCTTTGATTTATACTACCTGGGAGTTGGTTGTGTTCATATTTGAGATAAACACTCTAAGTGGTTGTTTTGGGGCTGAGTTTGAGGTTGTATATGGAGTGGTGGATCCTTGAGTATCTTTTGGGTGATTGGTGGGTGATCTAACTATGGTTGCTATCTAATTGTGGATCTAACTTTGGACTTCGGTCCCTGTGATTGGACTTTGGTCCTTGTGATTGGACTTCGGTCCCTGTGATTGGGCTCTTGCACCTGTGATTGGACTTTGGTCCCTGTGATTGGACTTCGGTCCCTGTGATTGGGTTTTTACCCCTGTGTACCTAACTTCTAACTTTCGGGCTTGGGGTTTGGTGTGGAGAATTGGTACTTGGATTGGAAGTCGAGGTTTTGGTGCTTATCCTTGGGTTGAAGCCTGTTTAGTTCTTTGTTGACTCTTGAGTTGTATGGTATCTTGTTGATTATTGGTTATTCTTTGATATATCGCCGTTTGGTTGTTTCTTATGAGTATTCGGTTGAGTTGTGATTCGGTTGGACGTTGGTATTGATGAGAAGTCTCGGTTTATACATTCATTCAGCGTGTTGTTGTTGAGTATCTGATTTAAACGTGAACAGTTCGTTGGTGTGTATATTCTATATGGGTGCGTAAACCTATTTACAAACTTACTCTATATCTATACTCCCTTGCGGGTGTGAATGGTGGTTGCTTAGCAGTCTTTTGCTAATGGTTCTTTGTATGTTTTACAGGTATGCAATAAAGTCTAAGCGAGAGCGCGCTAGAGCTTACCTACATGAGATAGCTTAGACTAGTAGTTGATGTTTTAGACTTATGCTTTGGGCCTGTGTGCCGCTATGAGACTTTATATACTCTTGTTTAGCTTTGGATGTTTTGACAGTGTTTGAGGATTTATTGTCTATACAGTCCACTTCTTTTGGTTAGCCTGTGCATCTAGGCCGTGTTTCTTACCTAGATGTGGCATGATACCCCTTAGGTTTTAATTCGCTTCCGCTATGTTATGTTTTATGGTTGAGATGGGCAGCTTTTGTGTTAAGTTTTAGCTATCTCAGCTTGTGAAAAGTTGGGGTGTCACATTTCATATTTTACAAGGTTCAGTACGTGATGCCATGAACCAGAAGAAATTTGAAGGTGGTGATTTTCTGAAGATTATTGTTCATACTCAAGCAAGAGTCACCCTGAAAATATTTTATTAGATCAACTTGCCCAAGATCAAATCAAGAATGCAACAAAGTCAAAAATGTCAAGTTCTGAAGGATACAAAGTCCACAATATCAGGTTGTCAAGACAACAAGTCAAAAATTGGAGGCTACAAGTTTCAAAGATCAATCAAGCCGAATTAAAAGACTTTGGTGAGCAATTTGCAGAGGTAATTTTTCAAAATTTACCAGCGGCATTAAATGTGCAGATCAAAATTGAGATTTTATCATATCAAATTGGCAAGTTATCAGATCAACGGTATGATCATTAAATGAGGAGGTATGGCCATCGGTATGGTCAACGATGCAACTTTCCCAAAGGTCCGAAAATGCAAAACCGCGAAAGAAGTTTGGGTAGCACTAGTCAAAATGGGCGAAGAAGACGAGCAAGAAAAAGATAACAAACTCACAATAGCATTAAGGAAATTTGAGGATTTCAAAATGCTAAATGGTGAGAGTATAGCCGAAATGGGGGCAAGATTTGTCAAAATCTTGGGAGAAATTGCAGATCTTGGCAAAGAGATTGATCAGAAGGAAATATCACTCAAAATCCTACGCGGATTACCGTCCAGTTGGGACATGAAGGTCACAGCCATGCGATGTAACACCTCGGCTCGACTATACCGTACATCCGGAGTAGTTACCGCCACACCCAGACTGAACCCCAATCAAATCCAGATAGAGTTCACTCTAGGTGCACAGGCTAAAGACAAGGAACATGTTTCTTATCGTCAAAACCCTTCATATTTTCATATATATATAACAAAAGGTAGCTATACTAGCTACCAATATTTACAAGAGTTTACTTTCAGCGCAAAAGAACAAAAGTTTGGTCTACTTTCGACCTTACTAGCCAAGTTAGAACTATTATGGCTACAAAAGATATTTACACAAAAGGTCAGTTCGGAATTCTCCCCAGAGACCCGTTCTACCAGAGTGGACAATACACTGGGCCGGTATATGTACCCCAAACAAGGTGCCACTCACCCGCAAACCAGGTGATATGATCTAAGAAGTTACAGGGGGGTGTTTACCATCATCCACTCATCAAACTCTTCCGGGGGACTAGGGTCCCACGGATAAGGGTAGTGAACCACAAACTCAAGAGGGTTGCTCCCCTTTAAGACCTCTATGGGATAGAACCCATAGCTCGCCTGAATGGCATCAACCAAACTCAAGGGACTGTTGTGAGCAGGAGTACAGACAGGTAGAACCGGGGGAATAGGAGCAGGAAACGGATCAGGGACAAGATCAGGAGCAGGATCATAAGCATAAGCCGGAGCTGGAGGGTCAGGAGCAAATCCAGGAGCATACGTGTCATCACCAACTAGGTATTGTACATAGTCATCATAGTCAAGAATGGGGAACATGAACTCTGAAGAACCCTCAGAGTTCCCTGGGCTGCAAGAGCCCACGCTAGACTGCATCTGATAAGGGACACAATGAAGTGTAGTTAGCACGACGGCTAAGTAAGGAAATCCATTGTCACTCAAAAGTAAACAAAGGTTTCGAAAATGCAATAATTTGAAAGCTGTAAAGTTTACCCATGAGTTGAAACTCTACCTGCAACCAGGTTATCAATAGTAAACAGTATAGTAGAGTATATGAGTTGACTCAACATGTAAAACTTTTCTCAAATAAAGATAATGGCATAACTGCCGCTCAAAATCACCTTTCCGTCTTTCAGACAAGTTTGCCAAAACATTTCATTTCCAGGAGTTTTCATCATTTTATCTCAAAACAGAGTTCAGCAGCACACTTCAGTGCTCAAAATTCGTCACATTTTGCTCTTCAGCATAGTTACGGATTAACTAAATTTTCATAGTCAAAATTCACTTAGTTTCCCCCTGGATAAGTGTGAGGCCTTTTTTGAGTATTTTCTTAACTCCCTTCTAACAACCTCGGGCCACGACATTCAAGCCTCCCGTAGGTTAATCATTTCAACAACCTCGGGCCACGGCATTCACGCCTCCCGTAGGTCAATCATCTCAACAACCTCGGGTCACGACATTCACGCCTCCCGTAGGTCAATCATCTCAACAACCTCGGGCATTCACGCCTCCCGTAGGTCAATCATCTCAACAACCTCGGGCCACGGCACCTCCCGTAGGTCAATCATCTCAACAACCTCGGGCCACGGCATTCACGCCTCCCGTAGGTCAATCATCTCAACAACCTCGGGCCACGGCATTCACGCTTCCCGTAGGTCAATCATCTCAACAACCTCGGGCCACGGCATTCAAGCCCTCCCGTAGGTCGATCATGTAAACAACCGCTGGGCTATGGCAATTAAGCCCTCCCGTGCGTTAATCAAGTCCTCAACAACTTATCCAGAAACTAAGGTTTGCAAAACATTCTTTCTTTCCTGGAACCAAATACCATTTTCTCATAATGTTTCAAAACGACTATTTCCTTCAAAATATGTTTCCAAAATATTCACGTTTGCCAATAGCTTTTCAACACAAATTTCTCAAGTGACAAGGATTGTACTGGTTCTTTAAAAACAACATTTTTCTTCCAAAGTGATGTACATAACTCCCAAAACAGTAATTGTTCTTTCAAAAATTGAACTCATTTGCCCGTAGGCCTTTCAAACATCGTATCATATATACGTGAAATTTGGAAGAAAAACTCAGTTGAAAACAGATTGGACACAGTTTGATCTCTTGCCCGAACCTTCTGGACGCACGGTGGATGCACGCCCAGACTCCAAGTCCGTGTCACCGGACGCCTAGTGGACGCACGTTCGGAGCCGCGTCCACAGACTCTGCCCAGACTCCGCCCAGCTCGGACGCACGGTGGATGCGCAGTGGACGCGCGTCCGGCCTCGCACCCGTACCACCGGACGCACGATGGACGCGCATTCGGTGCTGCGTCCGACCGCTCTGCCTGATCCCGAACACAGTGGACGCGTCCGGACAATTCTGCCAGTTCTGGGCAGTAAAAACAGTGCAGAAACACCTTGATTTTTCAGTATTTTCTTCAACATAAGCCTATATGTGCATAAATATAATATATACATGCATGTACTAGCTATGAACATGCATACAAAAATCTCCAAAAATCTAAAGAGAAATCTCATGATCTACTAGCAATTGTCAATTCTCAAGTGACTAAACCGACTTAAGGGATTCCTTACCTCTCAAGTAGATCTTAATACTATAGAGTTCGTTGTGAACCTTTCCTTCAAACTTCCACCGAAGATCCTAATTAATTTCCACCATAATAACAATATTTTCAAGAATTCTTAGCTTAAAATTAAATTCTAGGAAAGAATTCTAGTCCTTTTAACCGAATAAAAGCAAAGATTTACCTAGTATAGAAACACTTGTTGAAGAACTTGGCTATGGAACTTCTTGATCACAAAAATGGAGATGAAATTTATCTCTCCTTTGTCTCTCAATGTTTCGGCCAAGGGTAGGGGGAATGGGAAACTTGGAGATCAAACTTCTTGCAAGCTTATCCCATAATCCATTCTAATTAATTAATATATTTTTACCATATGGTAAATAAGTGTGACACTTGTCACAATCCCATGGTAATTCTTGAAGAGTAAGTTTGGTCTTGCCAGTTATGGATTAAATCAGATAAAAGTTCGGTGGAAAATAATTTAGTTCGGGAAAATTTTAATACCAAAATTATTCTAAAAATAATGCCGTCATTAACCACCAAAATCGGACCATTTCCGGTATAACGCGAAATTCAGTAGTACGAAGGTTCGTAACAATTTTTCACTCTTATGGCTCGTCTAATCTCAACTTAACTAAGCAGAAAATTCATGCTTAATCACATTATGCATAATAATCCACTTCCTAGGGAAATCCGAACCGAATATTCGTCCTTAAAAATTTTTACGGTTCGTGACCGGCACGTATGATCACAGCTTATTAATAACTATTCTCACTTATAAAAATCTTTTTGAAGTACCGGGAGATCATCTCATGAATGTCATAGTCTAGAGAAATATTTTTCGAACCCTAGACTTATTGGAATAGGTGAGGGGTTACATGCGAGACTATAGAGATCTCAAAACTCTTGCTACCGACAAGCTCTTTAGTGATCTAAAAGCTTATGAGTTTGAGATGAAGACAAGAAAAGAAGAAAAACGCAAAGATAGAAATACCGCACTAGTCACCGAACAACCGTCTACATCAAGGTCAGTAGATAATAGTGATTTTTTATCTGACGAAAATTTTGCGTTGTTCGTTAGGAAATTTAAGAAGTTCATGAGGAAAAAGAGCAACAAAAATTTTCCTCAAGCCAATACATCCAGATGGACGAAAAAGGAAGGTCCAGACGCAAATTTGTGTTACAATTGTAGAAAACCAGGACACTTTATGGCAGAATGTCCTTATCCAAAAGTGAGCAAAAACCAAGGTGATAATGCTCAGGAGGACACCAAGGCAAAAGAAAGAAGATTCAAGAAAGACAAAAGGAAAGCATTAATTAGTGACCCACTTGAGTCAAGTGAAAGTGATGAGTCATCTAGTGGAGAAAGTGACACCTCAAATGATGACAATGCTTTATTCTACATGGATGCTTCAAATATTTCATCAATTCAAGATCTATGCTTAATGGCGCATGAAGTTGAGGAAGATGAGGTAACATCTAAATCTTTTGATTCTGCAAGTACTTCTTTTTCTAGAGAGTCCCTCTCTCAATTTATGAGGGAATGGCATACCGTTATGGACACTCACTCTCAACTCGAAGAGCGCAATAAATTTTTTATTCTTGAAAAAGATGAAATAAATGAAAAATTGCAAAATGCTCTGTCCGAGGTGAAAGAATTGAAGGCTAAAGTTATTTACCTTCAAGAAGAGTGTAAATCAAGAGAAGCGAGAGAACACAACCTCAGGGAAGTAATAGCAACGTTTACTCATTCATCCAAAATAATGGATAAAATGGTGAATATGCAGAAACCCTCAGGAGATAAAGCCGGTTTAGGCTACGATCCATCGTGTTCTCAAGCCTCTCAGAAGTTGACCAATTCTACTACGACTTTAGATAATAAAGTACAAGTGGTGAAATTTGTCAAAGGTCAAGATTGCACAATGAGACAAGGAATTGGTTATCAAAAAATTGCCAAAAATAGTACTGTTGGGCCGAAGCCTTATTATCAACATATTTCGCCCAGTCAGTCTAAGAAAAGGCAAAGTTTTGTTCCGTTAAGGAAATATGCCAATGAGTTTAGTGCACAAAAACAACATTTGAAAAAGGGAAGATTTTCAAATGGTGGGTCAGGGAGATTTTATCCCCCTGAGCAATATTGGTAGGAAGAAATTAAATCATGGGTAAAATCAAGGTTTAATTCCTTTAAGGTCTCTTCCCAAGTGCCTAAAAGTCGAGTCAGTTTTCAAAACCGGGCACCAAAAGTCTTTTCAAAAATCAGTTATGATTATAAAGTCAACAATGGTTACAAATCACCTATTTTTGGTTCAGTAAGATCAAGGTGGATTTGGGTACCAAAAATCACTAACCCCCAAGAACCCAAGCAAAACTGGGTACCTAAATATGTTTAATTTGTTTACAGGAAGTTTGGCACTTCGATAGTGGATGTTCGCTTCACATGACTAGAAATAAATCTAGCCTAGTGAATTTTAAGAATATCGAAGGACCAAAAGTAGTTTTTGGAGGAAAAGTTCGATACGGCCAAACCAAACGAATTGGAACAGTTGAGCGTAACGGATTAAAAGTCAAAGACGTATCATACGTGGAAGGACTCAAATTCAATCTCTTCAGTACAAGTCAATTTTGTGACAAAGGTTATTTAGTGGAATTTTTCAAAGACAAATGTCAAGTGAAAAATGAAACTACTGGAGATGTTGTACTGCAAGGAACGAGAAAAAGAAACACATACATTGTTGATTGGTCTACAACAAAGGAATCAATATGTTTAGTTGCCAACAACACAAATGCTACAAGCTAGGAATGGCACAAGAACCTGAATCATCTGAACTTCAAGACGATCAACAAGCTTGCAACAAATGATCTAGTCAAAGGTCTACCCAAAATAGTCTACAAGAAAGATCAGATTTGCGATGCATGCCAAAGAGGAAAGCAAATCAAATCTTCATTCAAGTCAAAGACACACGAATCATCATCAAGACCTCTTAGTCTACTACACATGGATTTATTTGGTCCAGTAGACCCAATAAGTATGACTGGTAAGAAATATACACTTGTTATTGTTGATGATTTTTCCAGGTACACATGGACTATATTTCTCAACAAGAAAAACGAAGTTGAAAGGAAGCTACCAGAATTGTTGAAGGAACTTCAAATCGAAAAAGAACTCAAAATAGCAAAAATACGTACGGATAGAGGTACAGAGTTCGTAAACGGCGTGATTCAAGACTACTACAACATGCAAGGAATTCTACATCAATTATCAGCTGCAAGAACACCACAACAAAACGGTGTTGATGAAAGAAGAAATCGAACACTCAAAGAAGCCGCACGAGTAATGATTACGGCAGCCGATTTACCAAAACGGTTTTGGGCAGAAGCAATTAATACTGCTTGCTACACCCAGAATAGAAACCTTATCAACAAGCTGCACAACAAAACACCATATGAATTATGGAAAGGGAGAAAACCTAACCTTAGATATTTTCATTCTTTTGGATGCAAATGTTTTGTTTTAAATAATGGCAAAAGCTATTTGAAAACTTTTGATGAGCGTGCAGATGAAGCTATATTCCTTGGATATTCAACTACCAGCAAAGCATTCAGAGTGTGGAATAAATCTACAATGGTGGTAGAAGAATCAATTCATGTTGTGTTCGAAGAGTCGTCAAAAGCTAAGGAAATTGATGATCCAAAAATTGGTAATAATGTTCCAAATAATTTTATTATTACTAATAAAACTTCAAGAGACAATGTTTTACATGGATTAAAAGATCTGGAAATTAAAGACTCCAATTTTGAGCAAAATGGCGCACCAGGCGCAAAAAATTCAAGATATGAAGGAGTGGAAGTTGTAGAGCAAGCTGGGGTGGAAGTTAATGATGGAGTGGAAGCTTTAGAGGAAGTTTTGGAAGAAGTTGGAATTAGTGGTGGGACCCAAAGTGAACCCACTAATTTTCCCTCTCTCTCTCTACACGTGAGAATGAACTCATTCTGCCACCCACTTCATAAAACAATTTTCAACTAGATTTGAGATGGCTCAAAAATCATCCACAAGATTTAATTATTGGAGATGTGCATGAAGGCATGAAAACCATATTAGCTACAAGAGACGCAATGTTCTCGTGTTTCCTATCTCAGATTGAACCTAAGGAGATAGATAAAGCTTTAAGTAATCCTAGTTGGATTGAAGCCATGCAAGAAGAGCTAAATCAATTCCAAAGAAACGACGTATGGGAGCTTGTTCCAAGACCAGACAATCACAACGTAATCGGTACAAAATGGGTCTTCTGGAACAAAGCAAACGAAGATGGCACAATTGTTAGGAATAAAGCGAGACTGGTTGCAAAAGGATATTCGCAAGAAGAAGGAATAGATTTTGATGAGACTTTTGCTCCAGTGGCAAGATTAGAAGCAATCCGCATTTTCCTAGCATATGCAGTGTACAAGAATTTTACCGTCTACCAAATGGACGTAAAAAGCGCGTTTCTTAACGGTTTACTTGAAGAGGAAGTATACGTTGAGCAACCACCCGGATTTGAGGTAAAAGGTGATGTTGACAAAGTCTATAAACTAAAGAAGGCATTATACGGGTTAAAACAAGCACATCGAGCTTAGTACGATACCCTGTCAATGTTTTTAATTAGTTGTGGTTTTACCAAAGGACTTGTTGACAAAACCTTATTTAGAATTCAAGAAAATGATCACATTTTATTAGTACAAATTTATGTTGATGATATTATTTTTGGAAGTACTGAAAAATCTTTATGTGAGAAATTTTCTAAGCTCATGCAGAACAGGTTTGAGATGAGCATGATGGGTGAATTGAACTACTTCCTTGGACTACAAGTTAAACAAATGAAGGAAGGAATTTTCATAAATCAAGCCAAGTACACCAAAGACTTGATCAGAAAATTTGGCTTAGAAGGAAAAAGCTCAGTCAAAATTCCCATGAGTACAGCACAGCGATTAGATAAGGATGACGAAGGAACGGACATTGATCCAACAATCTACCGAGGAATGATTGGATCTTTGCTATACCTCACTGCGAGTAGATCGGATATATCTTACTCAGTGGGTGTGTGTGCAAGATTTCAGTCAAAGCCGAAAAACAATCATCTTGATGCTACGAAGAAGATCATTCGATATCTCAAGAGAACAATCAATGTTGGATTATGGTATCCAAAGGAAGGTAATTTTGAACTAACCGGATATTCAGATGCAGATTTTGCAGGTTGCAAAATTGATCAAAAAAGCACCTCCGGAACGTGCCAGTTCTTAGGGGGAAGGTTAGTTTCATGGTTCAGTAAGAAGCAAAACTCCATTGCTACAAGCACAGCCGAAGCCGAATATATTGCAGTAGGGAGTTATTGTTCGCAAATTTAATGGATGAAGCAACAGTTGAAGGATTACGGAATTAATTGCGAGGACGTTAGTATTTTCTATGACAATACTAGCGCGATTGCGATTTCACAAACTCATGTACTTCTTTCAAGAACGAAGCACATCGACGTACGACATAATTTTATCCGAGACCACGTCGAAAAGAAGGACTTCAGGATCGATCACATCCCTATAGAAAATCAAATTGCAGACATTCTCACAAAATCGTTGTGTGAATCTCGCTTCGCAACTTTAACGCATGAAATTGGGATGATCGAAATCAGCTAAGTATTTTAATTTATGCCAAGTATTTATTTTTATTCTATGTGGCATGATTATGTGTTTTCTTAGCTGAGCTATATTCTTTACCTGTCTACATGTGTGTTTTACGTGTTATCTGCATAGCATATGTGTTTTTAATTTTTACTGAGGTGAGTCACCTTTTCACGTGTGTTTATGCATGCAGTAGAAATAAATATGTTTCACCTGCTTCTTATATCTGTATCTAGAATTGTTTAGTTGGATAGTTTGGTAATTTTCATGTGTGTCCCTACATGCCTGAACATTCTTTTATTTTGTTTTTAGCATATGATTGCTTCCATGAAATAAATGTTGTTGCATAGTTTTATTTTTGCATGGGACTGTTCACGTGAGTAATCTTGAGCTATCCGAGTCAATAAAATACCCGCCTTTTGACCAAGGTTGACCTACCATAGCCGAAACACCCCTCAAAATTCCAAAAACACCCTTATTCGAACAAATGAGATGATTTTAATAAAAGGGCATTGTGGTCATTTTACACCTATCTAGCATTTATATATGATCCCTTCTCTCTGTTTTCACCCAAGTCAAAACCCAAACCCTTCATCTTCTACCTCTCACGCACCACCATAGCCAAAACCTTCAAAATCCTACTCTAAAATTCCTACCCACTCCAAATCAATTCCAAAAATGGATTCTACACAAGCCAACACCTCCTTTCAACACCAACCCATTGAAATAAATCAATGTGTTACCAAAGTTTCTCAAGGTTTCCTACTCGACAACATGGATTTCTTCAACAAAGCTAGAAACAAGGAGTTTGCTCAAGCTCTACTCACTGGTATGGAACAAAGAAATCTCTTAAAGGTATGCAACTTCAAATATCAAGGAGCTTTCTTGGATGCATCTTTACAATTTTTCGAGCATGCTTCACACACAAATGGCATAATTTCTTCTGTTGTTAATAATACTCCTGTGGAGATAGTTGTTTCTGACATTAGGAATGTTTATGGTTTTCCTGAAAATGCTTTACCTGTTGATGATGTTATTTTTGATCAACATGAATTTTGGAAAATTATTCGTGTGAAAGAGTTGAGAGTAGTACCGGATTTTTCAGGATATAAAAAGGAGTTGAAATGGGAGTTCGAATTGTTGTCTGATGTGATCCAAAGATGTGTGTATCATCTGTTGGGAGGGATTGACAAAATGTCTGTGATAAGCACCAAGAATAGCACTTAAAAAGAGTCTTAATTGGATTAAAAGTACAACTTTTTGACATCCGATTATAACAATTGCATGCATTTTAGCTCAGATGTGATCAAAATCTTCTAACATCATTCCTAGGAAGAGTTTTTAGATATTTTACAGGTTGGAGAGGGATTTGAGGCTAAAATAGAGCAAAAGACAAAAGAAGCCACAATGCAGTATCGTCCCACGCAGCCTCACACGCGTGTGGCTAGGCGTGGAATCTTTCTAGTAGCCTCCCACGCCGCCACCACGCGTATGAGAGTGCGTGGTCGGGCCAAGGGCCATTTTGGGAATTTTGTTCCCTTTTGTCACCTATATAAATCCCTTTTGCCCTAAACCTAGGGGGGCAATTAGAATAGTTTAGATCTGAAAATTGTAGAGGGTTTTCTCCCCTCTTGGGGGAAAATTCCTTTTTCTTCTAGTTTAGATTAGATCCAAGAGCAAGGAAGAAGATTGGGATTTCAAGAACAAGGTTGTAAAGATCCCCTTTCTAAGGGTGGTAACTATTCTCTCCAATTTCTAATTTAATACTTGTTTCTTTGAGATTTCCTTTCTTTTTCTTGTTTCTTTAGCATGTTAGAGTAGATTAGATAAGGGATTGGTGGCCCCAAGGTTAATCTATGTGGATGTTTAATATTATTGCTATTTGATTTGAGAGTTGCTTGATTGTTGGATGATGAACTTGTGTGGATGATGTTTTTCGAGCTTTGTGCCTTTTGTGCCCACATTAGGTAGCAAACCCAAAGGAAGTGAGTGTGTGCGCGATAGCGGCCACTCACGAGTCTAACTCACCCACATCTCCATTCTTAGTCCGAAAGCACGAGATCCGAGAGGAGTGGTAGACAAAGTGTTCGATGAAATGTCCCAACCGAATGAGGATGTGGGAGTCCAAAGTGTGACGCCACTTGGTGAAGTGCCACGAACTCCCTAGTCTATTCCACATCTCGTGCTCGCAAACTCATCCAAAGATAGACCACATGGAGAAGCCTAAGGCCCCGATCTCCGCCTTTTTATTTATTTCACACAACCACTACCAACCTTCCTACTTCCCTACAAATGACCTTTAATCCTAGCAAGTCCCGTAACTCTTACCTTTTAACCTCTTAGATGCCAACACACTGATTCAGTTCCCATTCGCCATCCTTGAGAGACACGACACTCGGGGAGTCTTGACTCTTTGTTTTATCACCTTCCATACCACATTCAACTCACACCATACTCACAACCCATCAAATAAAATATGCAAGAGCCATGTATGCCGTGTTCAGTGGGATTAACGTAGATTGGAGTAGATCTATCTTTGAAAGGTTGTGTCATTTTGTGAAAGAAAAAGGCCATGTTGGGTACGGTCTTTTAGTTGGTTAAATCCTAAGAATGAAAGGTGTGAGACTTGGTGCAGTTAAGAGTATAAATTCTGACAACTTTGTACTCAAAAGAAACAAGAAGAGAAAGCCGAGAGAAGGCGTGTTTAACTCAAGGAGAAGGAAGTTCTCAACCCAAGAGGGCTAATGTTGTTGATTTAAATCTACCAAGCCAAGGAGGAACCACTCTTGAAATTGTTGTTCGAGAAGATGCTGTTGTAGGTGAACAGGCCGAAAGGAATGAGGCTAGAACTACTCTAAGTCAGGTTCTTGAAAGTGTGGGTTTAAATACACCAAGTGAAGGTTTAGCACGTGGGGATGAAGAAGCAATTTTGGAAGAAGAAGAAAGTTTCCATGTACACTCTGATGTAGAGGCCGAAATAAGAAGTGAAATGCCAAATGTTGAGACCATTGTGGAGCCACCCGTGGAGGAAGTTAGGGAGCTACTTGTAGAGGAAGTTATGGAGTAACCTCGAGAGCAACCTAGAGAGCAACATGAGGAGCATGTTGTGGAGGAAGTAGGAGTGCAAGTTGATAATTCAAATGGTCCACAAAATGATCTCTTGGAGACTCTACGAAGTGACTTGGAGCAACAGTTTCAGCACATTAAGGATGGAATGGATGAATTTAATGAAAGGTTTGAAAGTTCTACCAAGGTCACCAATGACAAAATTCAAGCCTTGAGTGATAAAATGACAAAAATGGAAAGGAAAATTGCAAGAATAAATCCAGTAATGAGGGATGAGATCACGGCACTAAAGGCCAAATGTAGCGTGAATATTCAGAAAGACAAGGCATCGATTGCTGAGATTGTCCAAGCTCAAAAGAGTGAAGTATCTATTTTGAAAGGGATGTTTACGCATCAAATGCAACAATTGGAAGCCTTAAGAAAAACACTTGAAAATTTTGGCAAAGTGCAAGGTGAAGAAATTCAAAAAGTGAGGGAAGAAAATGCAACCATCTACGGCACTTGTGATTCACTAGTTGCATTGTTGCATGACATAGCCAAAGATCTCAAGGGAAAACAAGAAGAATGTATCTCCCTAGATCGTGAAATACGGGTGCAACAAAAAGGAGATGCACATTATTTTCCAAGAATTTTGGATGCTGCCAAAACAAGGGGAAGAAGGGTCAATCAATTTGGCCAAGTTGGAGGTTCCAGTTCGACTCAGGGGGGAATCTACACAGGGGGAAGGAGTAAAATCAACTTTTAAAACTTTTGCTAACCCCTCAGGAAATGTATTTTCCACATTTACAGCCCCAAGGCAAGCAAGCCAACCGAATGCACCCGCAATGACTGAACAAGAGCGTGAAGATCGTATGGTAGATTTATTTGTCGATCACTTTGGAGTCACGCATGATGGGGTCATTGATCAGGAAGGGAGAAACCCAAGAGAATATGCGAGATGGTATTTGCAAGATGTCTTTCCCGTAAATGATTTACGCGAAGCCGCAGAATGCTACAAAATTGGTAGAGTATTCCAAAAATTCTACCATCTAGAGGACAAGAATGACTTCGGTAAGCTAAGGAAAAGAATCAATAGTATGTTGGGTATTTAAATTTGTTCCTAGCTTAATTCATAATTTCAAGTTCATAATAAATGTTGGTGATTTGAGTTGTTATGGCATGTTTCGAATTATTTGTAATGATTCGAATTTGTGATGGGTCTCATGATATAATATATCTATATTTGCTAGTTTTATGTGTTATGGCTTTTAATTTGACTTATATTGTGTAGCATGCATGTTGGTAGAAAAATTAAAATTCTAAGTGAATTAATCCAACAATGCATTTTTTTTACAAGTCAAAATTAATAAAGCCGTAGGTCAAAAATCTGAAAACTCATCGTAATGGCCAATCGCAATAAAATTGAAAAATAAAATAAGTTGATTTCTAAACTGGGCCAAATATGATTGAGTATAGGTTTTGGCATCATCAAAAAGGGGGAAATGGTTAGGAATAAAATTGTAATAGTTTTGATGAGCCAATTTGTAATGTTAGAAATCCCCTATTTTATTTTTACAGTGTAGAGTTTAGACCCGAAAGACAAGTCATGACAATATTTTGGTTCGAATTATTGTATTATAGAGTTCACTTTGTCATGAGTTTTGTAATTTATTTGCTTCTACTATACACATGAGTGTATATGATCCAATGGACAAGGCTGAATTATCATTGCTAGAAGGCATGAATTTGAATCCTATTGAAGACATTTTAAGGCATGAAGAGCTAGGAGTATCACGATCCAACTCCACGAAGGGAGTGAACTTTTGGGTCAATAGAGGAACTTGTGGAGCTAGTCAAGCTCCATAGAGGTCGAAGTCAAGGGCGATCAAGATCCACTATCTCTACACCATACGCTACACAATGCAAAGAAGGATCAAATATATTTATTTGATAGATATGATTGAATAAGTTGAAATGGAGTAATGGTTAAAGGCTTGGAAACATACTTATTGCTCCAATGTTCGAATCCTACTTGCTATATTTTGAAGCCTAATGGAGGGAGCTTGGAGCTAGTCAAGGTCTGAAGAGCTTTTTGGAGAATCTTATGGAGCAACTTGAAGTGGAACTTATACTTTAGCCAAATTTACAAGGTTCAGTACATGATGCCATGAACTAGAAGAAATTTGAAGGTGGTGATTTTCTGAAGATTATTGTTCATACTCAAGCAAGAGTCACACGGAAAATATTTTATCATATCAACTTGCCCAAGATCAAATCAAGAATGCAACAAAGTCAAAAATGTCAAGCTCTGAAGGATACAAAGTCTACAATATCAGGCTGTCAAGACAACAAGTCAAAAATTAGAGGCTACAAGTTTCAAAGATCAATCAAGCCGAATTAGAAGACTTTGGTGAGCAATTTGCAGAGGTAATTTTTCAAAAATTACCAGCGGCATTAAATGTGCAGATCAAAATTTGAATGTTCATAACGGGCAAATAATTCTTTGAATTATAAAAAGCCCAAGAAGACTTGAAAACAAAAAAAAAATTGAAAAATACCAACTGAGAAGAGGCAACGAACTAACAAGGAATACAACACTATGAACTAAAACGTGAAAAACTACAAGTGGTGCTACTGAGCGGTGAATGCGATGAAAATACAGAGTGCTGAGATATTGAGCTATACACGAGAAAATTCAAGTCTTAAAAAAGAAATCTTTATTTCTTTCAACAGTTGTATCTCTACTGAGAGTAGAAAGGAGTGTAGTTGGGTGCGTAACACTCGGGTGAACTAAGTGTAGCTTTGTGCGAAACACTTGGTTGGAACGTAGCTTTGTGCGTAGCGTTCGGGAACAAAGCTTTGTGCATAGCGTTCGGGGAGCGTAGCTTTGTGTGTAGCGCTCGGGAGCTTAGCTTTGTGCAGAGAGCTCGTGGTTGAGTGTAGCTTTGTGCGTAGCACTCGGGAAGTGCTTGTGTAGCACTTGGAGTTACACTATTGTATCTGGGTGATCGAAGATAGTGGAAACCTGTAACACCCCAGCTCGGCTATACCGAACAATCGGAGAGGTTACCGCCACACCCAGACTGAACCCCACTCAAATACGAATAAAGTTCATTCTAGATGCACAAGCTAAAGGAATAAAAAACAAAAAGAACAAGGATCGTGTTTCTTGGCGTCAAATTCTTCAAACTTCTAATATATATATATATATATATCAAAAAGTAGCTAGACTAGCTACTTATATTTACAAAGATGCGTCATCATAATAGGAGGTCAACAGTTCAAACCAGTTTTGACCTTACTAGCCAAATCGACACTATCATTGGCTACAAAAGATAATTACACCAAAAAGATCAGNACTTGTGGAGCTAGTCAAGCTCCATAGAGGTCGAAGTCAAGGGCGATCAAGATCCACTATCTCTACACCATACGCTACACAATGCAAAGAAGGATCAAATATATTTATTTGATAGATATGATTGAATAAGTTGAAATGGAGTAATGGTTAAAGGCTTGGAAACATACTTATTGCTCCAATGTTCGAATCCTACTTGCTATATTTTGAAGCCTAATGGAGGGAGCTTGGAGCTAGTCAAGGTCTGAAGAGCTTTTTGGAGAATCTTATGGAGCAACTTGAAGTGGAACTTATACTTTAGCCAAATTTACAAGGTTCAGTACATGATGCCATGAACTAGAAGAAATTTGAAGGTGGTGATTTTCTGAAGATTATTGTTCATACTCAAGCAAGAGTCACACGGAAAATATTTTATCATATCAACTTGCCCAAGATCAAATCAAGAATGCAACAAAGTCAAAAATGTCAAGCTCTGAAGGATACAAAGTCTACAATATCAGGCTGTCAAGACAACAAGTCAAAAATTAGAGGCTACAAGTTTCAAAGATCAATCAAGCCGAATTAGAAGACTTTGGTGAGCAATTTGCAGAGGTAATTTTTCAAAAATTACCAGCGGCATTAAATGTGCAGATCAAAATTTGAATGTTCATAACGGGCAAATAATTCTTTGAATTATAAAAAGCCCAAGAAGACTTGAAAACAAAAAAAAAATTGAAAAATACCAACTGAGAAGAGGCAACGAACTAACAAGGAATACAACACTATGAACTAAAACGTGAAAAACTACAAGTGGTGCTACTGAGCGGTGAATGCGATGAAAATACAGAGTGCTGAGATATTGAGCTATACACGAGAAAATTCAAGTCTTAAAAAAGAAATCTTTATTTCTTTCAACAGTTGTATCTCTACTGAGAGTAGAAAGGAGTGTAGTTGGGTGCGTAACACTCGGGTGAACTAAGTGTAGCTTTGTGCGAAACACTTGGTTGGAACGTAGCTTTGTGCGTAGCGTTCGGGAACAAAGCTTTGTGCATAGCGTTCGGGGAGCGTAGCTTTGTGTGTAGCGCTCGGGAGCTTAGCTTTGTGCAGAGAGCTCGTGGTTGAGTGTAGCTTTGTGCGTAGCACTCGGGAAGTGCTTGTGTAGCACTTGGAGTTACACTATTGTATCTGGGTGATCGAAGATAGTGGAAACCTGTAACACCCCAGCTCGGCTATACCGAACAATCGGAGAGGTTACCGCCACACCCAGACTGAACCCCACTCAAATACGAATAAAGTTCATTCTAGATGCACAAGCTAAAGGAATAAAAAACAAAAAGAACAAGGATCGTGTTTCTTGGCGTCAAATTCTTCAAACTTCTAATATATATATATATATATATCAAAAAGTAGCTAGACTAGCTACTTATATTTACAAAGATGCGTCATCATAATAGGAGGTCAACAGTTCAAACCAGTTTTGACCTTACTAGCCAAATCGACACTATCATTGGCTACAAAAGATAATTACACCAAAAAGATGACACTATCATTGGCTACAAAAGATAATTACACCAAAAAGATCAGATCAGAGTCTTTCCAGAAACGAACTACCACAGTGGGGAATACACTGGACCAGTGTAACTACCCCAGACCAGATGCCACTCACCCGCGAACCAGGTGATGTGGTCTAAGAAACGACAATGAGTGATCACCATCATCCACTCGTCAAGATACTCCGGGGGAGTAGGATCCCACGGATATGGGTAGTACACTATGAACTCTAGAGGGTCACTATCCTCCAAAATCTCTATAGGGTAAAACCCATAGCTCGCATGAATAACGTCCATAAGGCACAAGGGGTTGCAAGGAACAGGAGTCCACACTGGTGGGTCGGAAGGAATAGGATCAAGGTCAGGAATGTCAACGGAATCAAGATACAAATCAGGAACAAAGTCGTGAGCCAGAGCCGGCGGGTCGGGAGCGTATCCGGGCGCATAAGGGTCGTCACCTAGGAAATGCTGTGCATAGTCCTCATAGTCGAGGACTGGAAACGTGAACTCCGACGGGTCGGAGTCCTCGGGGCTATTTGAGCCCACGCTACTCTGCATCTGATTAAGAACACAATGAAGTGTAGTTAGCATGACGGCTAAGTAAGGATATCCATGGTCACTCAAAAATAATCAAAGGTTTCAAAAATATGTTAACCTTACCCGCAACCTGTAGTCTACCTGCATACAGGTTATCAATCAATAGTAATAAGAGTGTATACAGTATATACGTAATCCCGATACGAGATAATTTCATTATCAATAGTTTTATCAACTAACTCAGAATAAAGCGTTTGACAATCCACATTTACATCTCATAAGTTCGTGACCATTATCCTTTAGCGTAGTTACGGAGTAACTATATTTCAAAGTTATAAAAATATTTACTTAGTTTCTCCCTGGATAATTGTAAGGAAATCCTGCAATGTCTTCGAGAATCCTGGGCCGCGGCGCTCATGCCTCCCGAAGATCCAACATTTCAGCAACTTTGGGGCCGCGGCTTTCAAGCCTCCCGCAAAGTCAAACAATCCACTAACTTGGGGGCCACGGCACTCATGCCTCCCACCAAGTTAAACACATCACTAACTTTGGGGCCGCGGCACTCATGCCTCCCACAAAGTCAAACAATTCACTAACTTGGGGGCCACGGCATTCAAGCCTCCCACCAAGTTAAACAATTCACAAACTTCCGGGCCACGGCTCCCGCAGGCCTCCCGCGAAGTCAAATCATATCAATAACTTTGGGGCCACGGCTTTCAAGCCTCCCACAAAGTCAAGTCATTTCAGTCAAACTTTGGGGCCGCGGCATTCATGCCTCCCACAAAGTCNGTTTCAATAACTTTGGGGCCCCGGCACGCATGCCTCCCACAAAGTTAAGTCTTCAACAGCTTATCCAGAAACTAAGATTTTTACCATGATACATATATAATTAGTGTTTTCGCGAAATGTCTCGACGACATTTCCTTTCAAAGTCTTTTTCTCAAAACATTCATACTTATTATAGATCTTCTCACCATAATATTCTCAAGTGACATGAGTCACTTCTCGTTTTTGAAAATATAAGTTCTCATCCGACCGACACACACAATTCACGAAATGGGTCATTGGGCCTCTTAAACATTTGACTCGGTTACCCGTAGGCCTTTAGAACACTATAACATTCGGAAGTAAAAGCATCGGATGAAGGTTCGGTCGAAAACGGGGTCACGTTACGAAAATTCGCAACTTCCCACAGCGATGGACGCACGGCGGACGCGGGCGTCCGACCTGCGTCCCTTGGTTCGGCATTTTTCGTAAAATCCTGGACGTCACGGACGCGTGGCGGACGCGCGTCCGGGTTTGCGTTCGGCAGCATTCTGCCCAGTTCGGACAGCAACAACGGGGTTGTAACACCCCGTTTTCCCACCATTTTCATAAATATATGCTTATTTGGACGTACATATCATATATACATGCATAAATCAACTATGAACATGTATACAAAATTTACTAGGAATCCAAGTATAGTGTTTAAGGCAAACTTATAGATCTAAAACCTTAGCATATATTTTTCACATAAAATTTCTAGTTCATGCTTTCTATCATTTGATCATTCCCAAGTGATTGAGCCAACTTAAGGGATTCCTTACCTTTTTAGAAGATTTCTATCCCCGTAATAAGTTGAGGTTTCCTCCCTTGAATCCTTCTCCAAAAATCCTAACAAGATCACCATAATACAATGTTTTCATAACTTAAGATTAAGCTTAAGTCTTAGGAGGGATTTAACCGAACAAAACCGAAGTTCTTACCTATAGTAGAGTTCTTGAAGTTGAAGAAGTGCTTAAGGAGTTTTTGATCACAAAGCTTGGGAAGACTAAGTGTTCTTCTTCTTTCTCTACTTGTGTGTTTCGAAAATGAGGGAGAGAGAGAGAGTGATGGTGTGATGGTGGAAGAATGTCTTGAAGATCAAGCAACAAAGTGCAACATTCCCATACCTTCATTAATGCCTCATTAATGCTAGCAATAAATGAGCATTAATTAGACCATCCAATTGGGGGTAATGCCACATGTCAACACCCTATGGCTCCATGAGGAAGAAAAATCTAATCTTTGCCAGTTTGGGTTTAAATCAGATAAAAGTTCGGAGGATCATAACTTAATTCGGGAAAATTTTAACACCAAAATTATTCTAAAAATAATCCCGTCGATAATCATTAAAATTGGGAATTTTTCGGTATCTCGCGAAATGTAGGTACGGAGTTCGTAATAATTTTCCCCTTACAGTCCGTTCAATTTCTCCCATTTGAATCAGTAGATAATTCGAGCTTAATCACATCATGCCTAATAATCCTTCCTTAAGGCAAATTTCGAACCTATAATCATCCTTAAATTTTTCGGTTCGTAATTGGTACATGGATCGTAGCTTATCGTCAACTAGTCGTCTCCAAAAATTAATATTCTTCTGAAGTATCGAAACCATATTTGTAAACGTCATAGCTTAAAAATATTTAACTTAACAAAAGGAAAAAAAGATTTTATTCCCTATTCGTAACGTTGTCGGAAAAACCGAGGGTTACAGTCTCTCCCCCTTAAAATAGTTTCGTCCTCGAAACCTCCTTTTTCGTCATCCGTGTATCCAAAGTAGATTACTACTTATCTCTTTCTACTCAAAACGAATCCTTAGTATGCCTAGTCTTAACACATAACCGTTAAGGCACACGAAAGTTAGATCGATTCTACGCAGCTGAACTAAATATCTCCGGATAACGTTCCATCATCACGCTTTCCAATTCNGTTTCAATAACTTTGGGGCCCCGGCACGCATGCCTCCCACAAAGTTAAGTCTTCAACAGCTTATCCAGAAACTAAGATTTTTACCATGATACATATATAATTAGTGTTTTCGCGAAATGTCTCGACGACATTTCCTTTCAAAGTCTTTTTCTCAAAACATTCATACTTATTATAGATCTTCTCACCATAATATTCTCAAGTGACATGAGTCACTTCTCGTTTTTGAAAATATAAGTTCTCATCCGACCGACACACACAATTCACGAAATGGGTCATTGGGCCTCTTAAACATTTGACTCGGTTACCCGTAGGCCTTTAGAACACTATAACATTCGGAAGTAAAAGCATCGGATGAAGGTTCGGTCGAAAACGGGGTCACGTTACGAAAATTCGCAACTTCCCACAGCGATGGACGCACGGCGGACGCGGGCGTCCGACCTGCGTCCCTTGGTTCGGCATTTTTCGTAAAATCCTGGACGTCACGGACGCGTGGCGGACGCGCGTCCGGGTTTGCGTTCGGCAGCATTCTGCCCAGTTCGGACAGCAACAACGGGGTTGTAACACCCCGTTTTCCCACCATTTTCATAAATATATGCTTATTTGGACGTACATATCATATATACATGCATAAATCAACTATGAACATGTATACAAAATTTACTAGGAATCCAAGTATAGTGTTTAAGGCAAACTTATAGATCTAAAACCTTAGCATATATTTTTCACATAAAATTTCTAGTTCATGCTTTCTATCATTTGATCATTCCCAAGTGATTGAGCCAACTTAAGGGATTCCTTACCTTTTTAGAAGATTTCTATCCCCGTAATAAGTTGAGGTTTCCTCCCTTGAATCCTTCTCCAAAAATCCTAACAAGATCACCATAATACAATGTTTTCATAACTTAAGATTAAGCTTAAGTCTTAGGAGGGATTTAACCGAACAAAACCGAAGTTCTTACCTATAGTAGAGTTCTTGAAGTTGAAGAAGTGCTTAAGGAGTTTTTGATCACAAAGCTTGGGAAGACTAAGTGTTCTTCTTCTTTCTCTACTTGTGTGTTTCGAAAATGAGGGAGAGAGAGAGAGTGATGGTGTGATGGTGGAAGAATGTCTTGAAGATCAAGCAACAAAGTGCAACATTCCCATACCTTCATTAATGCCTCATTAATGCTAGCAATAAATGAGCATTAATTAGACCATCCAATTGGGGGTAATGCCACATGTCAACACCCTATGGCTCCATGAGGAAGAAAAATCTAATCTTTGCCAGTTTGGGTTTAAATCAGATAAAAGTTCGGAGGATCATAACTTAATTCGGGAAAATTTTAACACCAAAATTATTCTAAAAATAATCCCGTCGATAATCATTAAAATTGGGAATTTTTCGGTATCTCGCGAAATGTAGGTACGGAGTTCGTAATAATTTTCCCCTTACAGTCCGTTCAATTTCTCCCATTTGAATCAGTAGATAATTCGAGCTTAATCACATCATGCCTAATAATCCTTCCTTAAGGCAAATTTCGAACCTATAATCATCCTTAAATTTTTCGGTTCGTAATTGGTACATGGATCGTAGCTTATCGTCAACTAGTCGTCTCCAAAAATTAATATTCTTCTGAAGTATCGAAACCATATTTGTAAACGTCATAGCTTAAAAATATTTAACTTAACCCATATTTGTAAACGTCATAGCTTAAAAATATTTAACTTAACAAAAGGAAAAAAAGATTTTATTCCCTATTCGTAACGTTGTCGGAAAAACCGAGGGTTACAGTCTCTCCCCCTTAAAATAGTTTCGTCCTCGAAACCTCCTTTTTCGTCATCCGTGTATCCAAAGTAGATTACTACTTATCTCTTTCTACTCAAAACGAATCCTTAGTATGCCTAGTCTTAACACATAACCGTTAAGGCACACGAAAGTTAGATCGATTCTACGCAGCTGAACTAAATATCTCCGGATAACGTTCCATCATCACGCTTTCCAATTCCCACGTAGCTTCCTCGGGACTGTGATTTGACCATTGGACTTTGACCATTTTGACCGATTTTCTCCTCGTATTTCGCGTTTTGGAATCTAATATTCGAATTGGTCTTTCCTCGTAAGTTAATGAATCATCCATTTCCAGTTCTTCCGGCGCTAGTACATGAGATGCGTCGGGTACATACCGCTTGAGTTGTGAGACGTGGAATACGTTATGTACTTTTCCAAGTTCGATCGGTAGAGCCAAACGATAGGCTAGATTCCCTATTTTCTCCAAAATTTCGTAAGGTCCTATGTAACGAGGACTCAGCTTTCCCTTTCTCCCAAACCTTCTGACTCCTTTAGTGGGTGAAACTTTCAGTAACACCTTGTAACACCCCGAAAATTCGTTCAAGCCTTACGATCGATAATTAATTCCTTGGGCAATTTTATTTATTTCATTGGGCTAGTTCTTCCAATTTCATACATAGATATATATATATATATATATATATATATATATATATATATATATATATATATATATATATATATATATATATATATATATATATATATATATATACTTTCAGTCTAAATTAATTATTCTAATCAAGAG
>NC_044925.1:15468169-15500844 GCF_003576645.1 Ipomoea triloba
ATATATATATATATATATATATATATATATATATATATATATATATATATATATATATATATATATATATATATATATATATATATACTTTGAGCCTAAATTAATTATTCTAATCAAGAGCCCAATTCTTGATTTATTCTTGTAAGGGATTTTATTCAATTTGGATCCTTACAATTCTTATGATTAATAGTATTCTTACAATGGCCCAATTTCTTAATAATATATAAGTATAATGTCCTTACGACATCTTATGGGCTTTCTTTATTCTAATATATATTTAATTGTAAGAGATGAATATCTTAGCCCAACTAATTAATCTTGTACATTATATTCTTGTAAGCTTATATAATATAAGTATGAAGCCCATTTCATTACTAAGTCTTCCACCCTAATATAATATATGTATTGTAGTATATATATTCAAGACTAAATTTCCCTAGAGGTTTTCACTCTCTCTCTTCCCTACACTCATTCACACGCCACTTTTCATCCTAAACCCTCCAAAATTGATCTTCATTTCTCCTTCAAGTTTTCAAGTCAAGATTGCTCCTTTAGGCTTGTTTGAGTTTGGGTAAGTGCATCTATCTAGGAAAATTCATTGCATCATATGGTTTTGTTAGTCTTTATGCAAGTTCTTATGATTTCTTTTGGGGTTCTTTGGGTGAAAAGATGATCAAGAAGGTGGTGGGGCTTTGTGAGGTGTGTTGAAGCTTTGCTTGGTTGGAAAGAGCTTCAAGAGGTAACCATCATGTCCACTAAAACCTATTTTACACTCTTGATCTATGAATATTGTTTGGTGTATTGGAATCCTGAAATTTCCTTGCTGTAAGCCTATTTGTTGCTGTCTGAGAAGTTGTTTGATGGATTATGAACTTGTGTTCTTGATCCTTTGCGTATTGATGTTTATGGATATTTCTTGGTATGGATTCCATGTTTATTTGGCTTCTGAGATGTATAATCTGGACAATCTGATCTTAGTTTTGTATTCTGGAATGAGTATTGCGTATTCTATCTGAGTTTGTGATCCGAGGTTGGGTTTGCCCTCGCGGAGAACCCTAGCGGCAAAATGTAACCCGCTAGAGTCTTCCGCAAGAGCAAAGGCGGTAAAGGTTGGCGGAGGAGAGGGGTCCGTCGAGGGGCTCCGTGTCCTTCTTGCGGAGGTGTGTGGCGGAGGGCGGAGTTCCGCTGAGTTGATCCGCTTCCTTCTTGCGGAGGAGTGCGGCGGAGGACGGTGGTCCGTGGGTGTGTTCTGCTAGGTCTCTGGGAGTCTGATCCCAGAGACAGTTTTGGTTGTTGTGGCCTGATTGTTTCTCCTTTTGGTCTGATCATTGTTGGAGTATTTTGTTGGGTATTCTACCATGTCTTTGGAGTATTTATTCATCTCTCTTGGTCCATCTTTTGAATCTCTTGCTTTGTTGAATCCTTGATTATCTGGGAGTTGGTTTGTGTTCATAGTTGAGATGAACACTCTGTTTGGTTGTTTGGGCTGAGTGGGAGTATGAATATGAGATGATGGATCTTTGGGTATTCTTTGGTGGTTGATGGGTGAACTAACTGTGCTATTATTGCTATGTTTGGACTTTTGTCCCTGTGATTGGGTTGTTACCCCTGTGATTGGACTTTGGTCCCAGTGATTGGGTTGTTACCCCTGTGATTGGACTTTGGTCCCTGTGATTGGGTTGTTACCCCTGCGATTGGACTTTGGTCCCTGTGATTGGGTTGTTACCCCTGTAATTGGACTTTGATCCCTGTGATTGGGTTGTTACCCCTGTGATTGGACTTTGGTCCTTGTGATTGGGTTTATACCCCTGTGATTGGGCATTTATGGCCTCTGTGATTGGGTTTCTACCCCTGTGAACTAAACTTTGGTTTGATGTTGGTATGATGGATGGTATGGTGGTTTGGAGGTTGGAATTGGGAGTTGTTCCTTGGTATTGTGTATTCATTAGTTCCTTGTGATTATTCAGTTAAGTTGTATCTCGGTTGATATCTGGTTGTTCCTCGTTATGTTACGGTTTGGTTGGTTCCTTGTGACCATTCTATTGGAATTATGATTCGATTGATATCTTGTTTATGGACTCGTTGTCTTATACATTCGTTGTTGAATATTGGTTTCATTTGGAGGAGTCTTGGTTTATGATCCTTTCAGTTTATCATTGTTGAGTATCTGATTTTAACTAAAAGAGCAGTTTGTTGGTGTGTATATTCTATATGGGTGTGTAAACCTATTTACAAGCTTATTATATATCTATACCTCCTTGCGGGTGTGAATGGTGGTTGCTTAGCAGTCTTTTGCTAATGGTTTCTTGTATGTTTTCCAGGTATGGATTAAGTCTAAGCGAGAGCGCGTTAGAGCTTATCTTTATGAGGCGGCTTAGACTAGTTTGTTATGTTCTAGACTTTATGGTTTGGGCCTGTGAGCCTATGTTTGGATTTTATACCTTTGACTAGACTTGTTATGATGACGTTTGAGGATTTTATGTTATTCAGATGAGTTTTGTCTAGCCTGTGCATCTAGGCCGTGTTTTCTTACCTAGATGTGGCATGATACCCCTTAGGTTATAAATCGCTTCCGCTATGTATGTTTGATAGTTGAGATAGGCAGCTTTTATGTTAAAGTTTAGCTATCTCGGCTTGTGAAAAGTTGGGGTGTCACAGTTGGTATCAGAGCCTGTGTTGAGGTCTAAGTAGAGATCCTAGGGTTTGAAATCTGAGACTCTAGGACCTGATCAGTAGCAATTAAGATGTTTGAGAATCCTAGGATGTGTGAATTCTAGGACGCGCGGTGAGGACTCGTTTTACTTGCTTTCGTTTTGATGTTATGTTGGTTGCTTGTTGTTTGGCCGTTGTGAGCTCGTTCTCACTTTCCTTCTTGCGTGTTTGGGGAAGGCCGACCGCAGTGCTACTCGCTTTTGTTAGTTATCTCCCTCGTTAGTGAACATGCTGCCACCGAGGAAGCGGGAAGAAGCCCCTGAAACGGGAAGAGGGATGCTGGAACGTCTCAAGAGGCTGAAGGTGGCCGACGTTGGGACGGCAAGGGCTCCGGGAGGCAGCAGCTCGGGTAGTAAGGGAGTAACCCTCCCGGGCTTCGAGAGTGTGGGTGGAAACGAAGGAGTCCCATCTCCGCTGGGAGAGCTTCTCATCATGAACAAGTCCCAGGCTGAGAGCTGCGATGTGGTTACCGGTACCTTTCCGGTACTCTCCGTCCCCACCTTAGTTCTGTTCGACTCCGGAGCTTCTAATTCCTTTATATCCTCTAAGTTGGTCCGTGAACTGGGCATTGTGCCTAGCGCAGCAACGAGGATCGCAGTCAAGGTGGCGTCAGGTGAAGTCAAGGCTTGTGAGCACATCTTCGAAGGGGTGCCTATAAAGATCAAAGAAGTGACCTTTCCGAGCGACCTCATCTAGTTTGACTTGGACGACTTCGGAGTGGTGTTGGGCATGGATTGGTTGGGACGATATAAGGCCCAAATTTTGTGCAGCGAGCAGAAGGTGGTCTTAAGGGGTCCTGGGGGCAAGAGGGTGTCGTACCAAGGGGCGGCTAATGAGCCTGAGGTGAAGTTAGTCTCCATGATCAGGATCAAGAAGTACATCACCAAGGGACACGAGGCCTTCTTATGTGCAGTCGAGGACCTTAGCGCCCCGAAGGATGAAGTTCAGCAAATACCCGTGGTATGCGAGTTCCCCGATGTCTTTCCTGAAGAGATCCCTGGATTACCGCCTCCCCGAGAGTAGAGTTTACTATTGACTTGATGCCAGGAACGGCCCCGATATCGAAAGCCCCGTACCGAATGGCACCGAAAGAAATGCAGCAGCTGCAAGACTTGTTGAACAAGGGATACATCCGACCCAGCGTATCACCGTGGGGAGCTCCTGTGCTTTTTGTGAGAAAGAAAGATGGTAGCATGCGACTCTGCATCGATTACCGAGAGCTGAACCGGGTAACAGTTAAGAACAAGTATCCCCTGCCGCGAATCGATGACTTGTTTGACCAACTTAAGGGAGCCGGCATCTTCTCGAAGATTGACTTGCGATCAGGATACCATCAGCTTAGGGTGGCAGACGCAGATGTTTCCAAGACAGCATTTAGGACCCGTTATGGTCATTATGAATTTACGGTGATGCCGTTTGGGTTAACGAATGCTCCAGCCGCTTTCATGGATCTGATGAATCGCGTGTTTCAGCCTTACTTAGATGAGTTTGTGGTGGTATTCATCGATGATATTTTGGTTTACTCTCCTAATCCGGCCGAGCACGAAAAGCATCTTAGGACAGTGTTGCACATTCTGAGGTAGAAGCAGTTATATGCCAAATTGTCCAAGTGTGAGTTTTGGAAGACCAGTGTGGCTTTCTTGGGCCACGTAATAGCCAAGGAGGGAGTCTCGGTGGATCCCGCTAAGATTCGAGCAGTAATGGAATGGCCGGCACCAACAACTCCGTCTGAAGTTCGAAGCTTTCTGGGTTTGGCAGGGTATTACAGGAGGTTTGTTCCGGATTTCTCCAAGATAGCCCGACCTATCACGCAACTCATGAAGAAGACTACACCCTTCAAGTGGGACAGTGAGTGTGCTGAAGCGTTTCAAGAGCTGAAGGAAAGGTTGACATCTACCCCTGTGTTAACCCTACCATTCGAAACCGAGGGGTTCGAGGTGTTCAGTGATGCGTCGAAGAAAGGTTTAGGATGTGTGTTGATGCAGCAGGGCCAAGTGGTGGCTTACGCGTCTCGTCAGCTTAAGAATCATGAGGAGAACTACCCCACGCACGATTTGGAGCTAGCTGCTGTAGTCTTTGCATTAAAGGTTTGGAGACATTATCTGTATGGGGTACAATGCAAGATCTATACTGACCACAAAAGCTTAAAGTATATCTTCACTCAAAAGGAATTAAACATGCGACAAAGGCGTTGGTTAGAACTCATTAAAGACTACGATCTAATCATTCAGTACCACGAAGGGAAGGCGAACGTAGTGGCCGACGCGCTAAGTAGAAAGACGAGTCATTCGCTCAATGCCACATGGGTGCTCGCAGACGATCTGTGCAAGGAATTTCAGGTCTACTTTGAACTCTTCCCATCCAAACGCTGGATCTTGTAAAAGATCAGGTCCGACTGTCGCCCACCAATTGTCGGCGGCCTTCGTCAGATAGTAGACTGCCGAGGATACACGTTGGTTCGCGGGACAATTCACCGCGTTCAGAAACTTATCGAAAGTGCGGATCCATTCCTCCAAGACTACTGGATCTTTCTCCCCCACGTAGTACGGTGGTTGTCGGTTGGCGATGGCCTTGGCGAAGTCCACCCGTGATTGTCTCGGGTTCTGATTCTGACCTTGTTGAGCTAACATAAACTCAGTCATCCTTTCTATTGCTTGGGCCATACGGTCTATGGCAGAGTTGTTATCATCGTTGTCTGCAGGCACATTCCGTCTCGGCGGCATCTTTGCTGAATCATAATCCTTAAGTTAGTACTCGAGGTACAAGAGTCTTCTCAGAGTTAGTTAGTTAGGCAGTTAGTATAGCGCTCACTCAAGTCCTCTACTGTTCTTCCTAACGTTAGTTCTAATCACACCCTCTAAGCAGGGTTTCAACATAGTGTAATAGTAATCAACACATTACGCTCGCAAGCTTACTCTCAAAAGCTTAAACAACACATGCAAGATAATACATGCGTTGGTCATATTGTTCAATCAATTAGAATCATAAGATTCTGTAGGGTAAAAGTGAAATACTCCCTTTACATGCTACCTGGCCTCCCTTCCGGCTCTGTTCCGAAACTCGTACTCATCAGGTTGTAACATGACTCAGATCGGTCTTTGCGAATCTAAGCCGCTCTCAGAACTTGGTTGACTCGAAACTAGAGGTGACTCGAAAATGGTTGATTTAGAATTTTGACTCGAAACAGGGCTCTGATACCAACTTGTAACACCCCGGCTCGGCTATACCGAACAATCGGAGAGGTTACCGCCACACCCAGACTGAACCCCACTCGAATACGAATAAAGTTCATTCTAGATGCACAGGCTAAAGGAATAAAAACAAAAAGAACAAGGATCGTGTTTCTTGGCGTCAAATTCTTCAAACTTCTAATATATATATATATCAAAAAGTAGCTAGACTAGCTACTTATATTTACAAAGATGCGTCATCATAATAGGAGGTCAACAGTTCAAACCAGTTTTGACCTTACTAGCCAAATTGACACTATCATTGGCTACAAAAGATAATTACACCAAAAAGATCAGATCAGAGTCTTTCCAGAAACGAACTACCACAGTGGGGAATACACTGGACCAGTGTAACTACCCCAGACCAGATGCCACTCACCCGCGAACCAGGTGATGTGGTCTAAGAAACGACAATGAGTGATCACCATCATCCACTCGTCAAGATACTCCGGGGGAGTAGGATCCCACGGATATGGGTAGTACACTATGAACTCTAGAGGGTCACTATCCTCCAAAATCTCTATAGGGTAAAACCCATAGCTCGCATGAATAACGTCCATAAGGCACAAGGGGTTGCAAGGAACAGGAGTCCACACTGGTGGGTCGGAAGGAATAGGATCAAGGTCAGGAATGTTAACGGAATCAGGAGACAAATCAGGAACATAGTCGTGAGCCAGAGCCGGCGGGTCGGGAGCGTATCCGGGCGCATAAGGGTCGTCACCTAGGAAATGCTGTGCATAGTCCTCATAGTCGAGGACTGGAAACGTGAACTCCGACGGGTCGGAGTCCTCGGGGCTATTTGAGCCCACGCTACTCTGCATCTGATTAAGAACACAATGAAGTGTAGTTAGCACGACGGCTAAGTAAGGATATCCATGGTCACTCAAAAATAATCAAAGGTTTCAAAAATATGTTAACCTTACCCGCAACCTGTAGTCTACCTGCATACAGGTTATCAATCAATAGTAATAAGAGTGTATACAGTATATACGTAATCCCGATACGAGATAATTTCATTATCAATAGCTTTATCAACTAACTCAGAATAAAGTGTTTGACAATCCACATTTACATCTCATAAGTTCGTGACCATTATCCTTTAGCGTAGTTACGGAGTAACTATATTTCAAAGTTATAAAAATATTTACTTAGTTTCTCCCTAGATAATTGTAAGGAAATCCTGCAATGTCTTCGAGAATCCCGGGCCGCGGCGCTCATGCCTCCCGAAGATCCAACATTTCAGGAACTTTGGGGCCACGGCATTCAAGCCTCCCGCAAAGTCAAACAATCCACTAACTTGGGGGCCACGGCACTCATGCCTCCCACCAAGTTAAACACATCACTAACTTTGGGGCCGCGGCACTCATGCCTCCCACAAAGTCAAACAATTCACTAACTTGGGGGCCACGGCATTCAAGCCTCCCACCAAGTTAAACAATTCACAAACTTCCGGGCCACGGCTCCCGCAGGCCTCCCGCGAAGTCAAATCATATCAATAACTTTGGGGCCATGGCTTTCAAGCCTCCCACAAAGTCAAGTCATTTCAGTCAAACTTTGGGGCCGCGACATTCATGCCTCCCACAAAGTCAACTGTTTCAATAACTTTGGGGCCCCGGCACGCATGCCTCCCACAAAGTTAAGTCTTCAACAGCTTATCCAGAAACTAAGATTTTTACCATGATACATATATAATTAGTGTTTTCGCAAAATGTCTCGACGACATTTCCTTTCAAAGTCTTTTTCTCAAAACATTCATACTTATTATAGATCTTCTCACCATAATATTCTCAAGTGACATGAGTCACTTCTCGTTTTTGAAAATATAAGTTCTCATTCGACCGACACACACATTTCACGAAATGGGTCATTGGGCCTCTTAAACATTTGACTCGCTTGCCCGTAGGCCTTTAGAACACTATAACATTTGGAAGCAAAAGCATCGGAAGAAGGTTCGGTCGAAAACGGGGTCACGTTACGAAAATTCGCAACTTCCCACAGCGATGGACGCACGGCGGACGCGGGCGTCCGACCTGCGTCCGTTGGTTCGGCATTTTTCGTAAAATCCTGGACGTCACGGACGCGTGGCGGACGCGCGTCCGGGTTTGCGTTCGGCAGCATTCTGCCCAGTTCGGACAGCAACAACGGGGTTGTAACACCCCGTTTTCCCACCATTTTCATAAATATATGCTTATTTGGACGTACATATCATATATACATGCATAAATCAACTATGAACATGTATACAAAATTTACTAGGAATCCAAGTATAGTGTTTAAGGCAAACTTATAGATCTAAAACCTTAGCATATATTTTTCACATAAAATTTCTAGTTCATGCTTTCTATCATTTGATCATTCCCAAGTGATTGAGCCAACTTAAGGGATTCCTTACCTTTTTAGAAGATTTCTATCCCCGTAATAAGTTGAGGTTTCCTCCCTTGAATCCTTCTCCAAAAATCCTAACAAGATCACCATAATACAATGTTTTCATAACTTAAGATTAAGCTTAAGTCTTAGGAGGGATTTAACCGAACAAAACCGAAGTTCTTACCTATAGTAGAGTTCTTGAAGTTGAAGAAGTGCTTAAGGAGTTTTTGATCACAAAGCTTGGAAGACTAAGTGTTCTTCTTCTTTCTCTACTTGTGTGTTTCGAAAATGAGGGAGAGAGAGAGAGTGATGGTGTGATGGTGGAAGAATGTCTTGAAGATCAAGCAACAAAGTGCAACATTCCCATACCTTCATTAATGCCTCATTAATGCTAGCAATAAATGAGCATTAATTAGACCATCCAATTGGGGGTAATGCCACATGTCAACACCCTATGGCTCCATGAGGAAGAAAAATCTAATCTTTGCCAGTTTGGGTTTAAATCAGATAAAAGTTCGGAGGATCATAACTTAATTCGGGAAAATTTTAACACCAAAATTATTCTAAAAATAATCCCGTCGATAATCATTAAAATTGGGAATTTTTCGGTATCTCGCGAAATGTAGGTACGGAGTTCGTAATAATTTTCCCCTTACAGTCCGTTCAATTTCTCCCATTTGAATCAGTAGATAATTCGAGCTTAATCACATCATGCCTAATAATCCTTCCTTAAGGCAAATTTCGAACCTATAATCATCCTTAAATTTTTCGGTTCGTAATTGGTACATGGATCGTAGCTTATCGTCAACTAGTCGTCTCCAAAAATTAATATTCTTCTGAAGTATCGAAACCATATTTGTAAACGTCATAGCTTAAAAATATTTAACTTAACAAAAGGAAAAAAAGATTTTATTCCCTATTCGTAACGTTGTCGGAAAAACCGAGGGGTTACAAAACCTTCCTTGGAGTTAAAGGAAGAAGTGGAGTAGGAGAATTACACCATCTCCGAACCACTATAAATATCTGCCTCTCTTTACCTTACTGCACTTTATATTTTTTGCATACTAACCCTTTACGTACTGCGTTGATCATATCATCTGGGTTTGTGTGTTCCCACGTTTTCATGTGGTTCAAACTTTGCATACATATTCTTTGAGCTATTTTAAGACATTCCAACGTATTGCATGTCAAGTATCTCTTCAGTTTTACGCAGTTTTATTTTATAGCACTTTACCGTACGATATTCCGCTGCACATTTCAAGTTGAATTTATTCACTTGAAATCACTGTTGTTGAAGTGTTATAAGGTTTTTAATTGTTAGAAAAGTCTATTCACCCCCCCCCCCCCTTCTAGACTTTTCACCACCCTATCGGGACCAACAATACCATATTTCCACCCTACATCATTTGATCTCCTTTTAAGTGTGGATGCTTCAGAAGATCCAACACTTTGAGTAGTCGAAGCACTTGATGAAGTCATTATACAAGTTACAAAATTCAATTTGACACGCCAATCTGCACAAATCTCACCATCACTAAAAAACTACTCAATAAAATGTATAATTCAATTCACATTTACAATTAACAAGTGTATAATCCAAAATCCACCATGTTCAAAAAAAATCCAAAACATGACCATTTTCAATGGTCTACACTGCCTAATGTTGCCACATATATCCAAATCTCACAAAAAAAAAATATTTTTATGATTTCAAGCATTCAACATCTATCACTAATCATATTGAATCATAAACTACATTTATATAGGTAAGAGAAAAATAAAAAAAGATGCATACAGAGTTACAGAAAACAGAAATAGATGCATATAAACTACTAAGGATGCAACATTGATTAAAAAAACAAACATATATATTGAAAATTTGGAATAATTGTATTAGGGATTATAGTATCAAGTATTCAAGTATGAATTTATGAAAGAAAGGAATAAAGATTAAAGAATCGCAAACATGGAACTATGAAATTAGATTGATTACATACAATAGAGTAGCAGACTCCATGGACCAGCTGACGGCATAGCTTCGATGGACGATGGACGGCGATGCTCTAGGCTCAACTTTGACGACTGGACGGTTTCGACTCAACAATCGCAGGCGCAGACGCAGAAGCAACTTCAGGACTGAGCGACAGACTTGAGACTTAGGGTAACATATTATTTTTTTAATTGGGTTTTTTTTTGCTCAAAATGACGTCGTTTTGAGAGAAAAAAAGAGAGTCAAAACCCCAATTAAAAAAAAAAAAGAGAATTAACTAGTCCGAGTTGGCTGATTTGGCCGCCTAGTCGGCCGGCCGACAGGTGGCGACTTTGGGTGAAAATGGAACAACATAGGGGCGCCTGGCGCCTAGGTGCCACTTGGGCTGATTTTTACAATATATATATATATATATATATGAGTGCGTTCAGGTGCGAATCACTCGTCCAAGAAAGAAATGAGAACTCATGTCATCTATCCACGTGTCTAAATGTAATGGATAAGAAACACTGATTTTGAAAAAAATGTGATATTTTCATAAATAATTGAACGTTGAAGTGTAAGTAAAATGTATTACAAGTGCAAGTAGCAGTTTCATATAGTGAACCTAAGTGTAAGTAAATTGTATTACAAGTGCAAGTAAAATGTATTACAAGTGCAAGTAAAAATGTACAATGAGCATCAATACTAAGTGCACCTAATGTTATAACTAGTTGCACCTAACATTATAATTAGGTGCACGAATGTTAACAAGGTAAATTACTTACAGTTGTAAGTGAAAGTATGTGCACATGTAAGCGATTTTACTTGCACTTTTTACTTGCAAATGTGCACCAGCTACTTGCACTTATAACACAATTACTTGCACCAAAGTTTGAGTTATTTACGAAAATGTCACCGCATAATTTTTCTAAAATTACATCTGATTTATCTTGATACATGGGCAGCTATGAAGTGTTCTTATTTCTTTCCTAGGCGAGGGTTTGCACCTGAGCGCGCCCTTATATATATATACATATATATATATATATGTATATATATATATATATACATATATATATATATATATAGACACACACACACACACACACACAAATGATCATATGAGAATGTCTCCCCACATGAGAACTAAGGACTAATCTACGCCTTTGATATTAGGTTCGTGTATGGTCATGATTTTTTAAGATTTATTGGATTATATTTATTTACATATATTTATGGAGGGATGAATTAGTAATTTCGCATTTCCGTGTGCATTTAGAATCATGATATTATTATTTGTGATGTTATGCATGATTTTAGAATTTATATTTTTGCAAGGATTGTGTACTGGGAGCCATGCGACCAATTTTCTTGTTGTTTTAACTATGCGATATCAAAATGTATTTACTTTATTCAAGGGTAGAGGAGATAACTTTTATATCGAACTAATGGCCTTATTATGATACTATAATAGTCGAGGGATACCAACATTGGAAAGAATTAGAAAGTCAAGGGACTTAATGTAACACCCCGGCTCGGCTATACCGTACCTCCGGAGTAGTTACCGCCACACCCAGACTGAACCCCACTGGAGTACAGATAGAGTTCACTCTAGGTGCACAGGCTAACAGACTAAAGACAAGGATCGTGTTTCTTATCGTCAAAACCCATCATATCCTCATATATGCATATATAGGCAGCAAAAGAGTAGCTATACTAGCTATGAATATATATATATATATATATATATATATATATATATATATATATATATAAAAGTTTCTTACAGCCCATTAACAAGGAGTTTGGACTATTCCCGATCTTACTAGCCATCTTAGGATTACCATGGCTACAAAAGATATGTACAAAAAAGGTCAGTCTTGACTTTTCCCTTGAGACATAACGGATTAACGAGGGCAGGAGACCAAAATAGGTAGCACTGATTGAACAGGAGTAGGAATGGGGTCAGGAGTACAACTGGGGCAGGAGCGTGAGCCAGAGCTGGAGGATCAGAAGCGGAAGCAGGAGCATACGGGTAGTCACCAACTAGGTACTGTACATAATCCTCATAGTCGAGGATGGGGATCATGAACTCTGATGAACCCTCAGAGTTCCCTGGGCTGCAGGAGCCCATGCTACACTACATCTGATAAGATACACAATGAAGTGTAGTTAGCACGACGGCTAAGTAAGGAAATCCATTGTCACTCAAAAGTAGACAAAGGTTTCGAAAATATAATAATTTGGAAGTTGTAAAGTTTACCCACGAGTTGTAACTCTACCTGCAATCAGGTTATCAATAATAGATAGTATAATAAGGCGTAAAGCTAACTCAACACGTAAACTTTTCTCATATAAAGATACCGGCATCATTGCCGCTTAAAACATATTTTTCTGTCTTTCAGACAAGTTTGTAAAATATTTCATTTCCAGTAGTTTCCCTCATTTTAACTAAAAAGGAAGTTCAGCAGCACACTTCCGTGCTCAAAATTCGTCACATTTGGATAGAATCATTTCCTTCTCAAGTCGTTACAGAGTAACTCTTTTCTCATCTTTAAAACTTGTTGGTTCCAAGGGGATGGGGTACAAGTCTAGAGGGGGGGGGTGAATAGACTTGTATAAGATTTTGCAAATCTTTTCGACCTCTCGTGTGTATTGAACTCAGGATGTTTAGGTTCGATACCTCAGGAGGTGAAGACAAAGTTTTATGCGCAGCGGAAAAGTTATCCCCTTTTAGTTAGCACGAGTTTGAGTTAGTTCGAGAGGTGTGTTTATATGTAGTGCAATCGAGAGGTTAGCGAGAGATAAAAACAGAAAGTAAATGTGAGAGAGATTTTTAAGTGGTTCGGCCAACCCGCCTACATCCACTCTTCTTCCAGAAACTCCCTGGAAGGATTGCACTAAAAACTTCCCTTTTTAGTACAATATCGAGCGCTTGAGCTTTGATCACGAAGCCCGCCTCAAGCCTCAGGTTTTTCGCCCCGCTTCTTGTTACTCCACCTATCGAGCACTTGAGCTTTGATCACCAAGCCCGCCTCAAGCCTCAGGATCTTCACAAGACAACTCCCAGGTTACTCCGCCTCTCCTCAGGTTTTTCTCCCCGCTTCCAGTTACTCCACCTCTCGAGCACTTGAGCTTTGATCACCAAGCCCGCCTCAAGCCTCAGGATCTTCACTAGACAGCTGCCAGGTTACTCCGCCTCTTCTTGCTTAATCCAAAGCAAGGGCCTTTAGTTGTCACAGTTGAATGTAACAGACTCCAATCTGACCAAGAGCTATCGTTGAATCAACTTCAATGTAGAGCAGCTTTGGTCACCTTCTAGATATGTAACAGTTTAGGCTATGTAACTCTCTCAAACAATAAGATGTGTTTTCTCGCTGTTTTTGAATATCAGGATGATATTCCAATTTTAGCACTTGTACTTGAACGTTTGATTCAGACACCTCTTTCGAATTTTCCAATTCTGTAACTCTTTTTACTTTGTGTCTTCACGTCCTTTTTATATGAGAGTTGAGGAATAATTCCGTTGGAGGGAAAATTATTCCGTTTGAAATTTGTCTCCCATGATGTGTATGGGACTTGCATCTTTTCAGCATTCTTCATGGAGTGGTGGTCTTGTAACTTGAACCTTTTTGTTTGATAGTGAATATTCCATAATCCACTTTCTTGAGTCCATGCTCCACTTGCTACTTTTGGTAAAAGTTACTCTTTTTAAATTCCCATTGATCCTCGTTTTAGGGAATAAGACCGACTTTGGATTGGTGCACCTTCTATCCGTTTGTTGTGGAATTCTGATGTGGCATCCACTTCTGGCACCTCCTTAATATTTTATCTCCATGATACTTTTCTTCTCCAAACTTCATCCATGCTTCCTGACCGTCATTCAGCTTATTGGAGAAGTGTCAGTTTATCGAGATCAAAGATGATGTCTCGATGCCATGTATCGAGAGATCTATCTCTCGAACTCTGCTTCGAACTGGATTGTTGTATCGAGAGGTCCTACCTCTCGAACTCTGCTTATGTCTCGAACTGGATTGTTGTATCGAGTGGTCCTACCTCTCGAACTCTGCTTATGTCTCGAACTGGATTGTTGTATCGAGAGGTCCTACCTCTCGAACTCTGCTTATGTCTCGAGACTTAGTTGATGTCTCGCAGACCCTTATTCCTCCAGTGTTGCCCCGTGCCTTCTTCTGATCTATCTATGAGATTACATCACGAGACTTCTAAGATGTTCAAACAAGTTTACTTTAAGCTTAAATATTTTCCGAGTTGAGCTCAAGTTACCCGGTTGTATTTTCGCTCTTAGTTTACTTGTCGAACTTACATTGATTCCTATCTTTCGAGACTTAGGGGATTCTAAGATACATTTTGGTATCATCAAACCTAATACATTATGTTCCTAACAAAACTTCCTTAGTTTCTTCTTAGCAAGCGTGAGGCCTTTGGAGCATTCTCATAACTCCCACTCTGACCACTTGGATCATCGAACTCGGGTTCAGTGGTCATCACCCGGTCTAACACTGATCCCCTGGACGTAAGGTTCGTTAAAATGATTCCTAGCTGGCCTAGCTAGGTCCATAAAAACAACACCTACCCGGACTTCTGGAGTAACTATACCTTAAGTGTGCACACCCCCATAGGAATACCTCATCCTACGAGTTATATAGTACCCGACGAATAGACTTCGCCCTGCAGTATGAACTTGTCATACACTATAACATATCGACGAATAGACTTCGCCCTGCAGTATGAATGGTCATACAATATTCACAACGACCACTGGGCAATGGCACTTAAAGCCACCCGTGGGTCAATCAAGGTCCTCCTCAACTTACTTTAGAAACTAAGGGTTTGAAAACATGATTCTTCCTTCCGTTTTTCTCTCTCAAATCATTTCTTTTGGACATATTTCTCATTTGAGTCCAATACTTGAAATCGGCTATCTCATTAGCCCCTGAAGGATTTTCAAAATACTCTTAGTGCCCGCAGGCTTTCCAATCATCATTTTCTCATTTTTCTCACGTAACGTACACACTCATTAAAAGTGGTATTTTCCTCAAAAATAAGGTTTTGACAACCTGTTCACCAAAATAGCATACGTTCTTTCGTCGTAAGTTTTATAAACATTTTTATTTACTCATAGGCTTTTCAACACCGTTTTCTCATCTTTCTTACGTAAACACATATTTGTTAATGATTTTTCACCATGAAAATCCAAGTGACAAGAATCACATTTATTTCTTAAAAACACAATTTTTCTTCAAGTTAATGAATATAATTTACAAAAATAATGTTCGAGCTTTCAAAAATTTACTCGGTTGCCCGTAGGCCTTCTAAACATCATAACACTCGGGGATAAAACATCGGGGAAAAGTTCGGTCGAAAACGAGTTCGCGTTGCGCGGACTCGCGGTTGTCCGCAGCAGTGGACGCACGGCGGACGAGCGGCGTCCGCTGGTTCGGCAAATGGCGCCGAAAATCTGGGCGCCACGGACGCGCAGCGGACGCGCGTCTGTGCCGCGTCCGGCTCGGTTCTACCCACTTCGGGCAGCAGAAACGGGGTTGTAACGTCCCGATTTCTCCACTATTTCGCAAATATAAGTCTATATGCACACAAATACCTTACATATATGTATAAATTAGTCATGAACATGTATGTAAAAATTACCAAAAATCCAAAGTGTAGTTCTTAAGCTAACTTGTAGATCCATAAACTTAACACATAATTTCCACGTAAAAATTCCTAGTCATATAATTTACTAGCATTTGTTCACCTTCAAGTGATTGAACCGACTTAAGGGATTCCTTACCTCTCTAGAAGATTTTAAGACCGTAGGAAAGTTGTGATCTTCTCCTTCAAACCTTTCACCGAAGATCCTAAACAAAATCACCATAACAACAATATTTTCATGAATTCTTAGCTTAAACTTAAGTTCTAGGAAAGGATTCTAGTCTTTTAACCGAATAAAATCCAAAGTCTTACCTAGGATGGAAGAACTTGGTGAAGAACTTGGCTATGGAGTTCTTGAACAAAGAATGAAGATGAAGATGAGATCTATTTTCTCTCCCCTTTCCCCTAATAATTTCGGCCAAGGTGAAGAAAATGCAAGACTTGGAGATCAATTTTCTTAGCTAGCTTTTCCCATAATCCATCCTAAATAAATTAATATATTTTTACCATGTGGTAGATAATTGTGACACTTGTCACAATCCTATGGTGTGTCTTGAAGAGTAAGCTTGCTTTGCCAGTTAGGGATTAAATCAGATAAAAGTTCGGAGGAATATAACTTAATTCGGGAAAATTTTAATACTAAAATAATTCTAAAAATAATCCCGTCATAAATCACAAAAATCGGGAATTCTCCGGTATAACGCGAATTACAGGTACGAAGGTTTGTAATAAAATTTCACTCTTACGGTTCGTCTAATTTCCACTGAACTGAGTAGGAAGTTCATGCTTAATCGTATCACGCTTAATAATCCATTTCCTATGGAAATTCGAACTATATATTTGTCCTCAAAAATTTTACGGTTCGTGACCGATACGTATGATCGTAACTTATTATTAACTATCCTTAAAAAAATCCTCTTGAAGTATCGAGAGATCATCTCATAAATATCATAGCCTAAAAAAAATATTTTTCGAACCCTAAACTTATCGGAATAGACGAGGGGTTACACTTAAATTGTCCAAATTAAAAGTCAGGGACTAATTTTGAAAAATCAACATAGTCGGAGAAGCATTACTGGAATTAACTCAATATAATTATTATTTAAACTAACCTAAAAGTAATAATAATACTAAAAGTCCAAACAAAACTAATTATTAAAACTAACAAAAGAATAAACAAAATTAACCAAAATTGTGAATAAATTATAAAAGAAATTTGAATAAATTAATAATAAAATAACGTTTATCAATTGTACATAGTAGCTAACTATATGGGTTTATCTTCCTAACTATTGATATAATTTCTTGTGCCGCCATGCATTTCATATGCGCTCAATTAGTCTTCCCTTTATTGTCTCTAGTTGGTTACGGACTTGTGTTCCAATTCTGTTCTTCTTGTTTATCATGCTCATCTTCTCGCCAATTGGGATTTTCTGGAGGGGTTTTGTCATTGGGTCGGCATGGGCGAGGTCTCCGGCTGGGGGCTAGGGTGACCGTTGCCATTGGTTGGGGTGATCGACTGGTCTCTCTCTTTGGATGATGCATTCTATCTCCATTCGCAAAGTGTTGTATTCTTCAGTAGTGTGTCTCGCACTCTTGTGGTAACGACAACATTTGGGGCCCCTATTGGCTGGTTGGACACGTTGCGGCTGGTCGCTTAGCCTTAAAGGAGGTGGCGACGGCAGGTCCGCTGCGGATGTGGGGCAAGGTGGTTGTATCTCGTACACTGGTTATGACACCCTGATTTTGCTAAGGAAAATAATTATTTAATTGGGAAATAGTATTAATCTTTATAAGTATAAAAGATTTTTACCTTTTGTTTATGTGGAAATTCGAACCCTAAACATTTCCTTCTTAATCCCAAGTTCTTTGTCATCAAGTTATCACAAATCTTTATTTCTTTGAAGTTTCAGACCTTATTATTATCATCATCATCATTAATTAATTAATTATTATTATTATTATAATTAGTATTATTATTACTATTGTTATTATAATTATAATATATATATATATATATATATATATAGATATATATATATATATATATATATATATATATTATTGGATGATTGGATTGGTGATTGGGAGTTACACCCATCACCATTGTGAACAAGAAAATATGAAAAGTATATATATTTGAATTTCAAAGGTTGCGCGGGTACAAAATCTCTATCAAGGAAATCCTCTTTTTTCTCCACTTAGTTGACTTGACTTGAAAATTTAGTTGAAGGGCCTCCGGAATGCGGCTTGTTCTTCAAAGAAGGGCTTTGTTGCTTGATCTTCGTTGAAGGGCCTCCGGACTCAAATTATCTTGATCTTCAGTCCCACTTTAGCTTGACTTGATCACTCTTCAGTCCCACTTTAGCTTGACTTGATCACTTCAATTGTTTGATCTTCAGTCCTCTTTTGCCGAGCTTCGGTATGTATTTCTGTAGGGCTTCTTTATGACTTCTGAAATCTTTACTCTAGAGAGAAGTGGAGCTTCAAGTGATGCTTGAGAATGAAATGAATGCCTCTATTTATAGGGGTGAAATGTGAACTCCCACTCCATCTAAAACTCTTTGATATTATCTCAAATTAATAAATAAATATTTGAGATAATATAAAGAGTTATCCAAAATCTATTTAGTCACCATAATGTCTAGGTTCATGATCATATCACAACTATAATATCTTAAATAATAATATCTAATTTGACTAAATCATTATCAAATAATTAAATTAATTAGGCAAATAACATAACCCAAATTAATTTAATTAATTGATATACAAGTTCAAATAATATGCGGTCAAATATTAATAAAACCAATTTAATTCCATCAAAATTTCCGTGTCTACAAATTGCCCACTCGAGACTTGCTTGAATGTGTCACATGAGAGTGCTTCCAGCTTGAAAGTGTATAATTCAAGGAAGTCTCGACACCATATGAAGCAGTTTATCCTCGTAGTAAGGAGACTGAAATGATATGAAGTAGTTTATCCTCGTATTAAGGATATTGAAATGATTTGAAGCAGTTTATCCTCGTGCTAAAGAGATTGAAGGATATAAGGCAATTTCGACTCGTGCCAAGGAGCCTTGAATGATATGAGGCAATTTCGACTCGTGCCAGGGAGTCTTGAATATGATGTGTTTTCAATTCATATTGACGAAGCTTGACAAGTATTGCCTCCATCATAGATAGTGGTATAATATGATGATGCACATTCTTCTCCATCACATGGGTTGATTTGAGGAATTTTCATCTTCATTTCTTGGTTAGTTGGAGTATGGAACCACTTCGGCACATAATCCGCCAATGTGATTGGAACTCGTACTTTCATATGGTGGTTACAAATTTTCCCATCAATAGGACCCTTTAACACTCTCTTCCTTACCCACCTTTTCATAACTTGCTTAGGTGTTCGTGTTGCATCACAGACTTGTTGTTTAACATGCTTAACACAAAAACAAGTACCATGTTTAGCTTTGACATCATATGACTTGACGTTAAGAGGGAGTTGACGCTTATGTCGTTTCTCATTTCCTTTCACATCGTTCCTCTTAACGAGTAGTGAAGTAGATTTATCGCATGAGATGGAAACTTGATTAGCGCTTGCTATGGAATCTTCAAGTTCAACTTTCCCCTGTTGAGCTAACTCCACTACTTTATCCTTAAAGACAAAGTAATTTTCAATTGGATGTCCAACAAGTCTATGGTACTTACAGTAACTCGGATCATCTACCATTGATGCCTCATGTAGTCGCCTCATTTCTGGAAAATCAACAAGATTGTGCTTTAACAGCTCATCAAACATATGTGAGACATCATAATCCAAGAATGGATACTGCTTGTTTTGTCTTTCCCTTAGAGAAAACCTTCTATTGTTCTACAATGACCTAGAAGCATCTTTAAACCCACTAGCAACTTTAGTGAATATCCGAGATGGTTGAGTATTCACATGCATAGCATCCATGCTTTCGTATTTCTTAAAGGGCATGCCCCCATTTTCAAAATCATGACTCTTGCACCATTGTAGAACCTTTGGATGGGTATGTTTTGTCCACCATTAGCTGCTATGCTTAATTCCATATCATGGGCGCGACTAGATAATTCCTTGAAGGTTTTAGGCTTGAGTCCTTGGATGATGTAGGAGAGCTCGTAGTGCATGCCTTGAATGCACATTTCAATCACGGAGCTCTGTGATATCTTTTCCTTGCAATTCAAGCACAACTCCCTCCATCTTTTCAATGTAAGTGGCTGAGCATTCACCCTTCTTTTGGCGGGCGGTGGTGAGTTCTAAGAAGTTGATGGTTCTTCTCATGCTATAGAAGTGGGTCAAGAACTCGCGCTCCATGTCATGCCAGCAATTAATGCAACCGGGTTCCAAGTTGGTGTACCAATTGAAAGCAGTACCCTTCAAAGAACGGACAAACTACTTGACAAGAAGATCTCCATATGTCCCTGCGTCGTTGCATGTTTCCACGAAGTGGGCAATGTGTTGTCTTGGATTGCCTTTTCCATTGAAATGTTGAAATGTTGGAGGTTGATAGCCAACGGACATCTTCAAATCCTCTATCCTTTGGGTGTAAGGCTTAGTGTAAGTGTATGAAGGTTGTCCTCCCTCGGCGAGCTTGCCTTTGATAGCTCCCATGATCATCTCCTTAAGCCGATCTACTGGTATCATTCCCCCCGTGACTAGAATGCTCATGTCCGAAGCTGGTATGTGCAAAGTTGATTCCTCGTGTATCGTAGTTCGCCCAATACGAGTTGGTGAGTGCAAGGCGTCTTCTCCTTGAACCTCGGGTTGTTTCCTAGGAGCCCAGCTAGTTTCACCATTCCTTGTGCTCTCGACCTTTTCAGCTAAGTCGTTGATTCTCTTTTCTTGGTTTTGAAGGAGGGTGGTCATCCCTTCAAGAGCCTTAGTGATGCTCGCAAGCTGATCCTCTATAGATGTTGCACTTGTTGTCATAGATGGCATGATGGTATAGACGCGTGACCATTCTGGCTCAGCTTTCCACATGTTGGACGTCGGCGATGTTGGTGACGAGCCTCCAGTGTTAGCATTTCCTTTTGGGGATGTTTGACTCCTGCTATCAGCAGCTTCTTTCAAAGATGTTGGACTCCTGCTACATGTCGCTTCTTTTGGAGATGTTGGACTCTCGCTATCGGTTGCTCCTCTCGAAGAAGTTGGCTTCCCACTATCATTTGCTCCATTCGAAGAAGTCGACATCTCGTTACCAGCTGCTCCCTTTGGGGATGGTAGACCTACAATGTAGGTAGCCTTCCTTGGGATGGTAGGGGTCTTTTTAAGTCTTTGAATCATGCGTCGAACAATTGACTCAGGTTCAGGCGATCGCATTCCTAAGCTCCATGCGCGACTCCTAGTTAATGGTCCATTGGTCTCTCGGCTAGCTTCGTAAGTAGCTGTCAATGAAGACTTGGAACTAGCGGCTTGGGCGTAAGACTTCTTGAACACCGAGCTTTTTGACGCCATTCAGATTGCTGGCAAAGTTGCTTGTCGAGTTGATCGATAGTGAAGATATGAGAGGTAGAGATGTCCCACTGGGCGTGCCAAAATCTGTGAACAAGAAAATATGAGAAGTATATATATTTGAATTTCAAAGGTTGCGCGGGTATAAAATCTCTATCAAGGAAATCCTCTGATTCTCCACTTAGTTGACTTGACTTGAAAATTTAGCTGAAGGGCCTCCGGAATGCGGCTTGTTCATCAAAGAAGGGCTTTGTTGCTTGATCTTCGTTGAAGGGCCTCCGGACTCAAATTGGCTTGATCTTCAGTCCCACATTAGCTTGACTTGATCACTTCAATTGTTTGATCTTCAATCCTCTTTTGCCGAGCTTCGGTATGTATTTCTGAAGGGCTTCTTTATGACTTCTGAAATCTTTACTCTAGAGAGAAGTGGAGCTTCAAGTGATGCTTGAGAATGAAATGAATGCCTCTATTTATAGGGGTGAAATGTCAGACTCCCACTCCATCTAAAACTCTTTGATATTATCTCAAATTAATAAATAAATATTTGAGATAATATAAAGAGTTATCCAAAATGTATTTAGCCACCATAATGTCTAGGTTCATGATCATATCACAACTATAATATCTTAAATAATAATATCTAATTTGACTAAATTATTATCAAATAATTAAATTAATTAGGCAAATAACATAACCCAAATTAATTTAATTAATTGATACACAAGTTCAAATAATATGCGGTCAAATATTAAAACTAATTTAATTCCATCAAAATTTCCGTGTCTACAACCATTAAGTAAATTAAATTAAAATTATTACCTCAAATTAATTAGTGCATGATGAGATGATATTTTTCTTCCCCTTTCCTCCCTCTTGAGCCTATAAGTATAGCTTCTTCTTCATTTCTCACCATCTCTCTTTCTCTATGAATATCGAATCACCCAAGCCATCATCAATTCACCTTTATATACATATATATATTATTCTTTATCCATATTTTGAGGTCCCAAAAAATAAGAAGATGATATTGGTGAGTTTTTAATTTTTTTATTTTTTTATTTTTTATTTTTTATTTTTTATTTTTTGAAAACATATTGGTGAGTTTTTTTTTTTTTGAGTAGTAATATTATAATGATGAAGATGAGAATGAAGGTTGAGCAGTTTAGGAAGATGCATGGATTATCATCTTGTTTGGATATATTTCGTTGATATTGGCTCTTAGGTAAAATTTATGTCTACCTAAAATTTATTTACCCCAAACTAAAATCTGTTTTACTAAGTGTTTATGTGCTAAATTTATTGTTGAATAATTATGTGAATTATATAATGTGATTATTGGTTATAGTATGATTTATGGTGTTTAAATTCCTTATTATGGATTTATTTCATTTGTAGAATTATGTGGATTATCATGATATTTGTGGTGTATTTTGGATATCTATCATTTGTGATATGAATTTATGAGATTAAGTGATTTGTGAAATTATGAATTCAGGGTGAAATTTATGGTTTATGAGGAAATCATGGTGAAATTATAAGAATGGTGAAATTGAAGTTTAAAGGTTACATATAATTAAATATATTATGTTTTAGTACAATAATTAGGTGTAAATTCGGTGTATATGGTATTTGGTGATATGCTTCCGTATGTGGTGTGCTAATTAATACCAAAAGTTGTAGATACAAGTGTAAAGTTGAAAGTGTTATTTGGGTGTAAAGATTTTGATTTAAGAAGTTAACGTTTAAGGTTATATATATATACTAGTATTTTACCCGTGCGATGCACGGATGAAATTTTTTTATTTGATATTTTAATAATAAATTAGAGGTTAAATTATAAACAATAAATAATTATCATATTTTTAGTGTATATTTGTTCAATGATAAGATAAGTGTAAAAGTATGAATAATATATTTCTCGATATTTAATGTCATTACTATCTAAATAAATATGGGAAAAAGTGTAAATAATTTTAAAAATCATTACATACATTTTATTTTTTTCATTGTAGCTTAAAACTTAGTTGAAAGACAATAGTTTTGTATTTATGTAGCTTAAAACTTAGTTGAAAGACAATAGTTTTGTATTTATATAGCTTAAAACTTAGTTGAAAGACAATAGTTTTGTATTTATACTTCTGTGATGTAATCTTTTAGTTAAATGAATAATATATATTTTGATTCTGCTCAAATTTAGAATGATTATCAATGAATATTTGATTTAAATTTACACATTTAGAATGATTATCAATGAATATTTGATTTAAATTTACACCATAATAAATTCAACAAATTTATAATTAATTTAAATTTACACCATAATAAATTCAACAAATTTATAATTATTTTATTGATTTACCATAATAAATTCAACAAATTTATAATTATTTTATTGATTTGGTACATATAAAATAAAGATTTTGCTCATATCTGTAATTATTTTCAACAATATTTTTTTTTATTTTACATTGTGGTGTTGACAGAAATAATATCCGTAATATATAATTTAAGGAATTAATATAAATTTTTAAAATAGATTGTAGTTAGGGTGCTTGATTATGTTCAAATGTTTGTTTTGATAAGCCTATTTTTTAACAATTAAATACAATTTGATTTCTTAATTATACTATTACTAAATTTCATTTCATTTTTTATGAGTAAATTGAATCAGGTAGTTTGTTATTATATACTCCCTCTGTCCCATTTTACCTGTCCTATTTACTATTCATTGGTCAAACTAACTCCTTCTTTATTGCTTATTTTCTTTAGTAATTTTTTATTATTTTTAAATTTAATTTTTTGTGTTTAATAGTACTTTTAATGTAGTTTCTAAATATATAAATTTTATATATTAATGTTAAATTTAATATTATGAAAAATTGGATTAAAAATAACTTCAGTCAAGCCTCGTTAAACGAATCAGACATCCAAAATGGGACGGAGGTAGTAATTTTTTTGAGTACTACTGCAAATGTTACAATGTAGTATCTGTTCATTTGAAATTATATATTTATTTATATATATAGATAGATAGATAGATAGATAGATAGTTAATATTTTTATAATCTAAGAGTAATAAAAAATCTCATAAAAAAAGATTAAAAAAATATAATATATGGAAATAAATATATTTAATGAAACATTTAATAGCATCTGGTTTATAACAGAAATCCAATTTATAAAAACATGACAAATTAAAAAAATACTCAAACCAACATAAATGCAAACTAATTCAACATAACTTTCAAACTTTCTGAACAAATGTAATAAATAAATCACCAAATAACTCCACACTTGTTCAATTTCAAGGTTTTTCTATCTTCACAATCGATTTTAACTTCTTTCCAACATTGGATGAAAATGAATCATTCAAGGTACGTTTAATGCTGTTGCTGGAAGATCCATATCCAATTATTTCAATATCAACGTCTTTTTTGAGATTTTTTATTGGTGTTGTGACCTCACCACCTGAAGACAATTCCTATAAAAAAATGTTTCTATAATTTATGTTGTCTAATAATTTCAAAGCTAAAAGAATAAATATAAAAATAGTTTATTATATAACAAAGATAAATTACCTTAACACTGTTATCTTGACCATGTTGGAATGTGGAAAAAGCACCTGAATCCTATACAATGAAAGTATATATATTATTTACTTTGTATTATTTAAAAATTAATTACAAATTAAATATGAGATATTTCCAACCTGGCTCTCGAGCACCATACTATCACGAACTTTTGAAATAAGTCCTGGTTCACGACAAAGTTTCATTACTGTCCAAGATCCATAAAAATTTGATAGGTGCTCTGGCTTTACTTGAACCTTAAACAGAAGGGTTTGGTGAACTACAACATTCATTTCCGGGGGAAACGAATCCATTTCATCCTATACAATAAAGGATTTGAATTAGTATAATTCTAAAAAAATAAAAGAGAAGTTGAATATAATACAATAACAATTAGTTCTAACCTCCACATAAGATTTTTTTAATTCAGATGCAGATTTTCCAAATAAATCATTGCATTCACGATCCCATAGTTGGAAGGCTGCATTNTTTAAATTTACACCATAATAAATTCAACAAATTTATAATTATTTTATTGATTTGGTACATATAAAATAAAGATTTTGCTCATATCTGTAATTATTTTCAACAATATTTTTTTTTATTTTACATTGTGGTGTTGACAGAAATAATATCCGTAATATATAATTTAAGGAATTAATATAAATTTTTAAAATAGATTGTAGTTAGGGTGCTTGATTATGTTCAAATGTTTGTTTTGATAAGCCTATTTTTTAACAATTAAATACAATTTGATTTCTTAATTATACTATTACTAAATTTCATTTCATTTTTTATGAGTAAATTGAATCAGGTAGTTTGTTATTATATACTCCCTCTGTCCCATTTTACCTGTCCTATTTACTATTCATTGGTCAAACTAACTCCTTCTTTATTGCTTATTTTCTTTAGTAATTTTTTATTATTTTTAAATTTAATTTTTTGTGTTTAATAGTACTTTTAATGTAGTTTCTAAATATATAAATTTTATATATTAATGTTAAATTTAATATTATGAAAAATTGGATTAAAAATAACTTCAGTCAAGCCTCGTTAAACGAATCAGACATCCAAAATGGGACGGAGGTAGTAATTTTTTTGAGTACTACTGCAAATGTTACAATGTAGTATCTGTTCATTTGAAATTATATATTTATTTATATATATAGATAGATAGATAGATAGATAGATAGTTAATATTTTTATAATCTAAGAGTAATAAAAAATCTCATAAAAAAAGATTAAAAAAATATAATATATGGAAATAAATATATTTAATGAAACATTTAATAGCATCTGGTTTATAACAGAAATCCAATTTATAAAAACATGACAAATTAAAAAAATACTCAAACCAACATAAATGCAAACTAATTCAACATAACTTTCAAACTTTCTGAACAAATGTAATAAATAAATCACCAAATAACTCCACACTTGTTCAATTTCAAGGTTTTTCTATCTTCACAATCGATTTTAACTTCTTTCCAACATTGGATGAAAATGAATCATTCAAGGTACGTTTAATGCTGTTGCTGGAAGATCCATATCCAATTATTTCAATATCAACGTCTTTTTTGAGATTTTTTATTGGTGTTGTGACCTCACCACCTGAAGACAATTCCTATAAAAAAATGTTTCTATAATTTATGTTGTCTAATAATTTCAAAGCTAAAAGAATAAATATAAAAATAGTTTATTATATAACAAAGATAAATTACCTTAACACTGTTATCTTGACCATGTTGGAATGTGGAAAAAGCACCTGAATCCTATACAATGAAAGTATATATATTATTTACTTTGTATTATTTAAAAATTAATTACAAATTAAATATGAGATATTTCCAACCTGGCTCTCGAGCACCATACTATCACGAACTTTTGAAATAAGTCCTGGTTCACGACAAAGTTTCATTACTGTCCAAGATCCATAAAAATTTGATAGGTGCTCTGGCTTTACTTGAACCTTAAACAGAAGGGTTTGGTGAACTACAACATTCATTTCCGGGGGAAACGAATCCATTTCATCCTATACAATAAAGGATTTGAATTAGTATAATTCTAAAAAAATAAAAGAGAAGTTGAATATAATACAATAACAATTAGTTCTAACCTCCACATAAGATTTTTTTAATTCAGATGCAGATTTTCCAAATAAATCATTGCATTCACGATCCCATAGTTGGAAGGCTGCATTCCCAGTGGCATCAGAGACTCTTATGGTAACTTTATATCTAAAGGTACCATTGGGCCAATATTTATTGCATTTCAATCTCCATGAATCTTTTTTGTTTCCCAGAAACTAATGTAGTGCAAGGTGATTGCATAGATACAATAAAGCCAATCAAATCTATTTTAACAAATAAATAACTGTAAATAATTAAATTAGATAACATATGCTAGAAGATGAAGTTATTGTATACAAAACAATATTACCAAATAATTCTGAATAAATTATATCTTCTGGTTTAAGTTGGCCAAACTCCTTGAATTTATAAATATTGTTTGGGAAACTGGTATCTGCATGTTCAATCACTTCTGTGCCCCGCATGGAACTGAGCATGTATTTGTGTTGAGTGGTTTTGAATGCCATATAATTGTTGGAAACAATGAAATTATTTATTCCGTATAAACATCCCTCATCAAGCATACACTTGAATTTTTCAACATGTAGTTGTTTGAATGTCAAGTGTATACGGTTACCCTGATATATTAATAATAAAATAGGAATTGTGAATGAATGTACCCAAAAAAAAACAAATTTTACCTATTTTTTCAATGCAAATAAAACATAAAACTTTGTATTTAAAAAAAACAATGATATACAAAATTTTAAAAAGAAAGAAAAAAAACAAACTTAAAACAACAATTGATAAAGCCAAATAATAAATAATAAATAATAAATTATAAATTATAAATAATAATAATAATATAAACAAATTTGTAGAGGGGTTTATAGAACATATATATGAATATGAATTAGAAAATATATATTATGATTCAATATATATATATATAGGTTATATATATAGTATATCCCTCATTCCAGCACAGATTCTAAGGTTGCACCTCTGTTGTTCTTTACTTCGTAAATACGAATCAATCGTACTATTATTGACCACTCAGTGTTGTAGGCGTTTATCTTATTGAGTGTAACAAAAGTAGGGGCCATTATAGATATAATTTTTTGCTATGCTATGAGGCTATAGTAGTTCTAATATATAGTGAATGATGTAAAATAAGTTGAATTCATATTGATTTATATATGTGGTATGAGATTTATTGGAAAATAATAATAATAATTGATTAATAATTATTATTGATTGATTATTTATTAATTACAAATGAGTAAATATAATCCTTGACTGTATTCTAATTAGGTAAAATTAGGTAATTAGGGTGGTTGTTTGTTGGACTAAGTCAAATCGTAGAGTATAATGTGTATTTTCATTCCCGTACTTTTCTCTTTATAACCAATTTATTTATCTACTACACACGTTAATTCTTTTGAATCTGGGTTGTGATTAGAGCAATCATATGCATTTAATTTTGACCATATATAATATTACTTAATTTATTAGCAATGTAAGAAACCGGTACAAATTAATTAAATTTATTCTTTTAATTTAATTAATATTAATTATGTTTTGATTCCGTTTGTGCTATATTACATATATATTTACACATCACAAAAGATACATATTAATCAGTCCATAATTCGAATATCCATTATATTCTTTTAATTTATTAATATTAATTATGTTTTGATTCCGTTTGTGCATATATTACATATATATACACATCAGTCAAAAAGATTAACATATACAAATCAGTCCATAATTTCCACTTTATCCATTATATTCTTTTAATTTAATTAATATTAATTATGTGTTGATTCCGTTTGTGCATATATTACATATATATACACATCACTCAAAAGATTAACATATATAAATCAGTCCATAATTCCCGTGAATATCCATTATATTCTTTATATATATATATATATATATATATATATATATATATATATATATATATATATATATAATATATATATAGAATTATATATATATATATAGAATTATATATATATATAAAATTCTATATATATATTATATATATATATATATATATATATATATATACCTCTACATCTTCCAGCACAGATTCTAAGGTTGCACCTCTGTTGTTCTTTACTTCGTAAATACGAATCAATCGTACTATTATTGACCACTCAGTGTTGTAGGCGTTTATCTTATTGAGTGTAACAAAAGTAGGGGTCATTATAGATATAATATTTTTGCTATGCTATGAGGCTATAGTAGTTCTAATATATAGTGAATGATGTAAAATAAGTTAAATTCATATTGATTTATATAGTGGTATGAGATTTATTAGGAAAATAATAATAATAATTGATTAATAATTCTTAGTGATTGATTATTTATTAATTACAAATGAGTAAATATAATCCTTGATTGATTATTTATTAATTACAAATGAGTAAATATAATCCTTGACTGTATTCTAATTAATTACAAATGAGTAAATATAATCCTTGACTGTATTCTAATTAGGTAAAATTAGGTAATTAGGGTGGTTGTTTGTTGGACTAAGTCAAATCGTAGAGAATAATGTGTATTTTCATTCCCGTACTTTTCTCTTTATAACCAATTTATTTATCTACTACACACGTTAATTCTTTTGAATCTGGGGTTGTGATTAGAGCAATCATATGCATTTAATTTTGACCATATATAATATTACTTTAATTTATTAGCAATGTAAGAAACCGGTACAAATTAATTAAATTATTCTTTTAATTTAATTAATATTAATTATGTTTTGATTCCGTTTGTGCATATATTACATATATATTTACACATCAGCCAAAAGATTAACATATATAAATCAGTCCATAATTTCCGCGAATATCCATTATATTCTTTTAATTTATTTAATATTAATTATGTTTTGATTCCGTTTGTGCATATATTACATATATATACACATCAGTCAAAAGATTAACATATACAAATCAGTCCATAATTTCCACTTTATCCATTATATTCTTTTAATTTAATTAATATTAATTATGTGTTGATTCCGTTTGTGCATATATTACATATATATACACATCACTCAAAAGATTAACATATATAAATCAGTCCATAATTCCCGTGAATATCCATTATATTCTTTTAATTTAATTAATATTAATTATGTTTTGATTCCGTTTGTGCATATATTACAGTTCTTATATCGTGGACCGCGGTCCACAATGCATTGTGGACCGCGGTCCCAAAACGACATCGTTTTAGTAAGTGGGAGACGGAACCCCGTAATTGACACTACAATTCATTCCAAAAGATACTGCCTTACATTTGTTTTGATATTATCGAATGAAACTGTAGTTATATCAAAATGTAACTGTAGTTGTGTTGAAATGTAACTGCATTGTATATGAAAAGATACTGAATAACAGTTTCACATTTGTGTTTGATATTATCGAATGAAACTGTAGTTATATCAAAATGTAACTGTAGTTGTGTTGAAATGTAACTGCAGTGTATATGAACAGATACTGAATAACAGTTTCACTTTTGTGTTTTTATATTATCGAATGAAACTGTAGTTATATCAAAATGTAACTGCAGTTGTGTTGAAATGTAACTGAAGTTGTGTTGAAATGTAACTGCAGTATATATGAAAAGAAAGTGAGTGGTGCGAATTCATCCGTCTATTTTCATTAATCAAAACGACGTCGTTTTGGGACCGCGGTCCACGATATAATTTGCGCATATATTACATATATATACACATCAGTCAAAAGATTAACATATATAAATCAGTCCATAATTTCCACTTTATCCATTATATTCTTTTAATTTAATTAATATTAATTATGTGTTGATTCCGTTTGTGCATATATTACATATATATACACATCAGTCAAAAGATTAACATATATGAATCAGTCCATAATTCCCGTGAATATCCATTATATTCTTTTAATTTAATTATATTAATTTATTATTTATGTTTTGACAATTACTTAAAATAATTGAATAAAACATGGTCTTCCTTCTAATTTTTTTTTAGACTTTTCCTATTATAATTTTTAATTATGCATTTAATTTTGACCATATAATATTTATTATATTAAGTATAACGTACAATTTCTATTAATATTTAATTTTGACCATATAATCAATTTCTATTTTATTGTAAGTAAAGTAATTTCTATTTTATTGCCCGTGGGTTTATAAACAACTTAATTTAACAGCTGACTTAATATAAACAACTTTTTTCATATAAAAATTGATGTGATCGCAAAACGAAGAACTCTCCAAATCATATGGTTGATATATACTGTATGAACTGAAGATTGGTTTCGAAAAGATAGAGTGAATATAAAATTTTTATATTAAATATTAATATTACACATGGCATAAAATCATGCAGGATACAGTGGATGAAACTAAAAAAGAAACCTGCAAATAATTTTAATAAAAAAATGGGTTGGATTCGGGTTTGGTTGGGAACCCAGGAGTGATGAACCCAATCATGATGGATTCTGATATTATCTTTGTGATAAAGAATCTCCTCGCCGTAATTCTCGAAGTAGACATAATAACGGTTCTTCATTTTCCGGGTGATTTGACCGACCCACCAACCGTCATTGTCGAAGGCGTCCACTACCTGGTACATGTTGAAAAAGGTGGACTGCACTTGCGGCGGCTGCGGCCGGATTTGTTCGAGTGGAACGTTCTCCGTCAGTGGGGCGGAAAAGTCATCCGTCATCAAATTTCTGTATTGAACTATGTAGACATTGGTGGTTTATCAATTCCTCCTAATATGCAGTTATCAAAAACTAATAAAATGATTTGTGTACAAATTATTCTTTGTGCATCTATATATATATATATATATATATATATATATATATATATATATATATATCCTAATATGCAGTTATCAAAAACTAATAAAATGATTGATGTACAAATTATTCTTTGTGCATCTAATATAATTTCCGTTAAATTTCAGTCAATATCCATTTATATATAACCAGGCCATATATATGTTAATCTTATTAATTATGTTTTGATTCCGTTTGTGCATATATCCATAATAGTAACCAATGATCCAGCACCCATGCTTTCATCTTGAAACCTTCGGCCATTATCCACCGTTAATATCCATTATATTCTTTTCATTTAATTATATTAATTTATTATTTATGTTTTGACTAAAATGCCCTCCAGTTTTTGGGGGGAAAAACGCTTTCCAGGAACTTGTGTTATTATATATATATATATATATATATATGTATATATATATCTAAAAACATAATAAGTCTCAATCCAGGTTATACACCTGGTTTATGTCTGTTTTTTTCGTTAATTTTTGTTGTACCTTATGCTATAAAAGTTGTACTACATAATTTTTTGGATAGAAATATCCCTACCGTTATAACCTTTGTTATCTTTTCACATTATAGTTACCATGCACATGCATACACAATATTTTTTCTTACATTCTTCAATGATAAGTTTGAATTCATTTTTATTTTAATTAAATATTACCATAGTTATATTTAATAATTTATCATTTCTATAATTCTTACTTCAATAATATTAACATATATATATATATATATATATATATATA
>NC_044925.1:15500869-15505288 GCF_003576645.1 Ipomoea triloba
TATAATATATGTATATATATATCTAAAAACATAATAAGTCTCAATCCAGGTTATACCCCTGGTTTATGTCCGTTTTTTCCGTTAATTTTTGTTGTACCTTATGCTATAAAAGTTGTACTACATAATTTTTTGGACAGAAATATCCCTACCGTTATAACTTCTGTTATCTTTTCACATTATATTACCATGCACATGCATACACAATATTATATATATATATATATATATATATATATATATATATATATATATATATATATATATATATATATTCTTACATTCTTCAATGGAAAGTTTAAATTCATTTAGATTTTAATTAAATATTACCATAGTTATATTTAGTAATTTATCATTTTTATAATTCTTACTTCAATAATATTAATATATATATATATATATATATACATACATACATATATATATATATATACACACACACACACACACTATTATTTAAAAATATTAATATTATAAATTAGCAGCAACATAATGCATTTGCAGTTGAATTGAGACAAGATTTTTGGATATCAATCTGTGGAAGTTGTTGAATTGAGATAGTTGAAATCAAGTATTATGTATATCCATATATGAATATGAATTTATAAGGGATATATCTCTAATTAGAAGAAGACTATATTTTTTTCTAAAAAAAAAAAAGAAGACTATATTTAAACAAATTTTATTCATTTTCAAAGACAAAAATATTGTAATACAACGTTGAGTACCCTAAAAATTACAGTGGAATATATTCATCACAATGAATTTGAATTTCTTGTATTAATTTCAAATACGTACACAACAAAAATTTTACTCGAATATCTATGAAACTTCGACAACTAAAAAAAATGCATTATATCTATTTCAAAATAATTTACTAATTGGGTTTAAATATTGGGCACAAGTCTTCGCGCAAAGCGCGTAGAAAAAACTAGTATATATATATGTCATTGGAGAATGTTGTCATTTGGTATTTTTGTTTTGTGGAGTGAGCAGTGACGTAAAAGCCGACTCACTAAAAAGCCGGAAAAACTCCCTGCTTATGAAAATTTATTTTGATAACTTGAAATTCCTTTATTAGTATCCATTTCTCTTTGATATTTTATATAAATCAAGTGTGGATGACTTTGAGAAATTTGAAATGTATTCTTGTAAGATTTTCTCTTGGAAAGAGATTAATTGGGAGATTGGAATTCCCTCTTTGGTATTATTTTTTTTATGAGAGATTGGAATTCTCTCTTTGATGGTTATTTGAAAGTTTAAAGGAATTTTGAGTACTAAAGGTATTATGAAATGTTTTGAGAAATTGGTTATATGGAAGTGTTGATGTAAAAGATTATATGGTGAATTTTGAGAAAATAGTGGTTGAATGATTTTGAATTATGGATAGGCAATGCATTGATTCCCTAGAAATTTTATAGATATTATGAATTTATGATTTATATTTGGATGTGTGATTTCCTCAAGTTATATTTTAATTGGTTAAAGATTATTGATATTGATGAGAATAAAAATGCTTAAGGGGTTACTGAATGTGCTAATTACATGTTCTTATGTGTTATGTGCTATGTGCAAAATGTTTTACGGGGTGGAGTAAGTCTTACCAGCTGTTCAATGTTGACTTTGTTTCCTCCCTAGTTAATTTTGCAGGTGATGATTGCATGATTTGGAGCATGAGAGTGATTTACACCCTTCTAGATTAGTCTTTGGAGTTTTATTTTATTAAATAATCTAGAGGTTGTATTTAAAAGAAATGTATTTAGTTCATTGTACTAGTATAAATTATGGGTTATTTTTAGTAGTTGTTTTAGCCTGTGCATTTAGATATAAGTTGTATCTAAACGTGGCGGTAGCATCCCTATTTTCTGTAGTTCTGGTTTTGGGCTTCCGCAATTATAAAATATTTTTAATTAAATAAATTCTTTTTTAATAAAATATTTTGGTTTGAAAAATGAGGGTGTTACACTGGTCGGGACCCAAGTGCGGGGACCACTCCGTAACGGAGGTTGGTTGGTCATCTGTCGGTACTTAGTCTATTTTCCATTTTGGACTGTCGATCCCCCAGAAGCGTTTTCTTCTCTTCGCGGGGTCATTTTGCCTCCCGCTTCCTCTTCTAGCGTAAGGCCTCATCTGTTTTTGAGTATTTGTTAGCTCGCTGAATGGCTTGCGCGTAGGTTTCGGCGGTTTCCCTTCGCAAGCTAATGCACTAGTCTCCTAATCTCAAAGCTTCATTCCATGAACAATGTTAGGGGAATTCGGTCATCTAGGTCCTCTACTGTCTATACCTCTTTCTGCCACCATTTCATGAGTTATTTCAACATCTCTGATTCTCCCTGCTATACAGAAGCTAAAGCCATGATGTGTTTTTTAGCTTTCATACTTCTTGCGAAGTGTGTTGGAAATTGCTTTGCTAGTGTCTCAAAGCAGTTGATAGATCGAGGTGGTATTGACTAGAACTTTTGTTGTATCGCCCCTCTGAGTGTTAAAAAGAAGGTGGGCCAATACATGGGTGACCCTATCCTATTAGCATCATCTTTGCTTGGAAATCGACCAGGTGATCACTAGGGTTATCAATTCCATCATACGTAGGCATGGTTAGGCACTTAAAGTCCATCGGTACGCGATACTTTTGAATTTCTTCCGAGGACGGTTTGGCGGACAACAAGGACTGTGTAGTCGACCAGTCCTTTCTACCTTCAATATTCCATTGGAGGTCCTTTACTTCTTTAACACCGTGACCTCTCTATCTCGGTCCTCTTGACTGAGTCTCAAGGTCCCACCATTGCTTTCAACTATTCCTTTTGAAGAACCCTCCTTATTATATTCTTCTTCGTCCCGCGATTATCATGTTCGGAAACTAGCTGCTCGGGTGGCCTTCGCTCGCCGTTGGGGATCGAGCCTGACTTTTTGACTCGGGTTCTTATTTGCTGGGCTATCTTGCCTTAACCGCTCAATGACGAGTGGTTGGTTTCGGGGTCTTAAGCGATCGTGGACCGAAACTGCAAAGAGATTTTTCCTGGGTGGACCAGATCCCCGTGTTTTCTCGGGCGATCGATCCTGGTTGTCTACACATCGTGAGTGTCTTGTAATAGAGCTATAGGGCTTCGAGGATGCGCTCAATAGCCTCTAGCACGGTAGGACAGTCTCTAATCGATCGGGTCCGAGGGACGCTAGGAACATGCCGTGTGATTGAATGGACCTCCTCTTCGTCCTAGCTAGGTCTCTTCTAGATAATTTTCTTGAGGGGGTAAAGACTGACCAGACAGTGCATGATAGGCAGGTCGGCCGAGGGTTTCTCGCATATCACAGACCGACCGGTCAGTTTGGGTATATCGTCGTGTAAACACCATGATCTAAGGTTTTTGGGATTTGTATCTCAGGTTTGATGAATGAATGTAACTTTTTGTTTCGATCCGTACGGACGCCGTCAATATAGGTTTTATGTCTTTCGGGCAATCAATGGCTGGCCAACACATATGTTAAAATAACAAGTATAAAAATATAGAAAAAATATGAAGAAAATTTAGAGAGGATAAATATTTTATATTACTGAGAATTGCTTGTTCCCACATGTATGGGGTCTATTATACATATTTTGGGTTAGAAGCCCTACAAGGAAAAGAAATCCTAGACTGCCTTATATTAGGAATCCTAATCATATTGAAATTGAGCTTCGTACTAGATAGGCCCGATCCTTGAATTGGTATATTGGGAATAATAAGTCTAATCCTATGAATTCCTATCGAAACTTCTTCACTATCTCGTACTGGCCTCCTTCTTAGACTTTATTGATCTAGTTATTTTATTGGGCTGATCCATTTAGTCAACTAGAGGTGTCAAAACGGGCTTAGCCAGCCCGTCCCGCCCCGCTAAAAGGGCGAGGCGGGCTCTAATTTCTAAAGCCCGTTTTATAGCGGGCTTTTTAGCCCGCCCCGTCTAAACCCGTGGGCTTGGCGGGTAGCCCGCAAACCCGCCTATTAAACCAAAAAAAAAGAAGAAGAAGAAATCAGACTCCCGCTAGTAATTATAAGTAATTATATTTAGTTTATGATTTTTCTATTAGGCTAGAACCATCCCTGCTCACTGTTTTGAAGACTTTTTGTTTCTATTAGCCGTAGAAGTTAGAACCAGTGAACCACCCCTGCTTACTGTATATTTTAATTTTTAAGTAATTATATTTAGTTTATATTTTTTGCAGTTTACTAGTTTACAGTATGTTATATCATATATGTAGTAGTTTACAGTATATTTGCCAGTATTTTTGTAAGTAGTTTACAGTATATTTTTCAATTTTTGCCCCGTATTTGCCAGATTGGCGGACCCCCGCAGGCTTAGGGCGGGGCGGGGGGTCATTTTTCGGGCCCGCTTTTTGGCGGGTTTTTTAACCTACCCCGCCGGCGGGGGGGGGGGGGGGCTTTGGGG
>NC_044925.1:15506569-15517244 GCF_003576645.1 Ipomoea triloba
GGGGGGGGGGGGGGGGGGGGGGCTTTGGCGGGGTCCACCTCGCCGGCCCGTTTTGACAGCTCTATAGTCAACCTAGTAAACCATCAGTCGTTATATCGTGGACCATGGCCCAAAAATGGCATCGTTTCTTTAAGTAAAGAAACGACTGTCGTCACATTTTAACGGAGCTCCGTAAATGAAACTACAGTTTATCTCAAATGATACTGCCTCACATTATTTTTATATTATCAAATGAAACTGTTGTTTTGTTGAAAGGAAACTTCAATGTATATAAAATAAAACTGAATAATAGTTTCACATATTTGAGTGTATGTTGTCTAATGAAACTGTAGTTTTATCGAAAAGATAATGTAGTTGTGTTGTAATGAAACTATAATGTATATAAAATGAAACTGAATAACAATTTCACATATTCGAGTGTATAATGTTGAATGAAATTGTAGTTATATCGAAATGAATTGAAACTGTAGTTGTGTTGAAAGGAAACTGCAGTGTATATAAAATGAAACTGAATAACAGTTTCTCATATTTGAGTGTATATTGTCCAATGAAACTATAGTTATATAGAAATGATAATGTAGTTGTGTTGTAATGAAACTATAGTGTATATAAAATGAAACTGAATAACAGTTTTTACATATTTGAATGTATAATGTCGAATGAAACTGTAGTTATATCGAAATTAGGCTGTAGTTGTGTTGAATGGAAATTGCAGTGTATATAAAATGAAACTGAATATATTATGCACATAGAGTTACTTTTTGCGGAATGGCGCAGAACGAATGCCGTTAACACTGTTTTGATGTCTGGATTACGATGTATTGTAGACCGCGGTCCACATTAAAATCTGGAGTAAACCATCCATCAATAGATGTGTATTGAAAAATGTTTTTTTTAACGGATATGCGTATCTCTTCCGGCGGTTGACATCGATGTGGAAACCGAAGGGTAGAATGGAATTGATCGCGCTAGAGAATGACTATTTTTTAGTCCGTTTCGGTATTCGGGATGATTTGGAGTATGCAAAATATGAAGGCCCATGGATGATCCTTGATCATTATTTGATTGTGAAGAATTGGGTGCCAAATTTTGATCCCTTTGCAGATTCAACGGAGAAGGTGCTTGTGTGGGTGAGGTTCCCCAATCTGCCTGTTGAGTTCTACAATCTTCTCTGCCTCCGGAAAATTGGTAACAAGCTTGGACGAACAGTGAGGGTGGATCACACGACTAGTCTGGTATCTAGAGGGAAGTTCGCTAGGGTTTGTGTGGAGATTGACATCACTAAACCTTTAATCTCTACGTTTACTTTGGAGGAGAAAGTCTGGAAGGTTGCTTATGAAGGAATTCACCTTGTCTGTTTTGCGTGCGGAATGTATGGCCATCGACAGGAGGCATGCCCTGCGTCTGCGGCTGGAGTGACTGCTGCTGGACAGGTTGGCTCTGAGGCCCCTCCACCGCCAGAGCCGGGCGCAAGACCTCATGGGAGCGTTCCTCTGGGGAATGTTACGGGAACAGGCATTCCTCCACGTACCGGCTCGTACGGCTCGTGGATGCTCGTCACGCGTACTGACCGGCAACAACAGGGACGCTAGGTTGATCCTCGTGCGAATGGAGTGACAAACGGGCGAAAGGTCCAGAATGCCACAGCAAAGGAGAAGGCGGGTGGTTCGGGGTCACGTTTTGACCCTTTGGAAACAGAGGATAGTCTAGAGGCGATGAATGATGCTGGTGAACTAGGTGACGCTGTAGGGATGACCGAGGGGAATACCGCTGCTGCTGCTATGCCACAGGCTACACAGAATCCCAATTTGGAGGGATGACAGCGTCGCAGTAACGTTATAGCTAACGAGCGGCAGATTACAAACGAACCAAATCCAGGAAGGCGAGTTCCGGTTGCTGCAGGGGCTGCGTCGGGGCAGGTTTCCAACAGGACTGGTTCCCATCGGGCTGCGGAAGAGGATGAACACGTGGTGATTCGAGGCGAGGATGGGGGAAATGTTATTCGCACTACTAGAGTTTCGACGACTGAAGGTGCCGCTGCTCTACCGGCTGCGGCTGCTTCCGAGTCTTTAGAACACCATACGGACCCACCCGCCGGAATGGACACTGAAGGGGATGTGGTTATGGAGGATGATATGTGCAGGGAGCCGGGTCTGGCCGAGGGTTCTAGTGGCACCTCGGTTTGATTGTGTCTTCTGTGTTTTTATTGTCGTTTTTTTGTTTGTTTCCTTCCTTTGTTTGTTCGTTTTTCCATGAATTGTCTTTTTTGGAACTGTCAAGGCGCGGCTGGTCGGGAGTTCCACCGTGTCTTACAAAACCTCATCCGTTCTCATAAGCCCTCTATTCTCGGTCTTGTAGAGCCTAAGGTCTCCGGATCCCATGCAAATTCCATTTGCATGAAATTAGGCTTCTCGGACTAGGTTAGGGTCGAGGCGGTGGGCTTTAGTGGTGGCATCTGGGTTCTTTGGAATGTTTCTTGTAAGATCTCGGTTATATCAACTCACCCCCAGTTTATCCTTTTACAGGTACGGGAGGATGATAGCACGGTTTGGCATTTAGCGGTGGTTTATGGAAGCCCTACTCACCATCTTCGCCGGCGTCTTTGGTCTGCCCTCACCATGGCTAACCAAGGCGTGGTGGGGCCTTGGGCGGTCGTGGGAGATTTTAATGTTGTTCTAAATCAGGACGAAACTAGTAATTATAGTGCTTTCTCTTCTCAGCGGTGTGCTGATTTTGCGGACTGGATTGAAAATGAGGGCCTCATTGATATGGGGTTTCATGGCCCAAAGCTCACTTGGATGCGGGGCACTGATACTGGCATGGCTAAAGGGGCCCGGTTGGATAGAGCTCTGTGCAATATTGATTGGTGGAACTTTTTCCCGGAAGCTTCTGTCACACACCTTCCCCGGCTTTCTTCGGACCACATGCCGATTTTACTAACGATCGCCTGCCAACCGGTTGTGAGGAGGATATCGACTTTTAAGTTCCAGGCTGCATGGTTTACCCATAGGGGTTTGTTGGAGGTGGTACAATCTGCATGGGATCCGACTCATCACTTCACGGAGAATGTCCCTCGACTCACTGCAACTCTGGGGTGGTGGAATAAGCATACTTTTAGTAATATTCACCATAGGAAGAAAACCATTCTTGCTCGGATTGCGGGTGTGCAAACGCGATTTGCCACGTTTTATCATGGGGGCCTTGCTAAGCTTGAAAAGAAACTTGCTAATGAATATCAGGAGATCCTTTATCAGGAAGAGTTGTTGTGGTTTCAACGGTCTCGAGAGGAATGGATCACGTCGGGGGATAGAAATACTGCTTATTACCATGCCGCAACTAATATTAGGAGGGCCCGGAATAAGATTACTTGTCTGCGGGATGATACCGGGGTGTGGGTCACGTCTGCGAAGGACCTGAAGACCTGTGTGAGCAAATACTTCACGGATATTTTCACTGAAGAACAAAGGCCGACTCGGCAGTTTGGTAGAGGGATCGGTTTTCCTAGGCTTTCGCCTGCTCAATGGCAACACTTTAATCGGTCCATAGACATTGAGGAAGTGCACACAGCGTTAGTCGATATGGCGCCTTTCAAGGCACTTGGGCCGGATGGTCTCCATGCCGCTTTTTATCAACGGATGTGGGGTGTTGTTGGTGACAGTGTGTACAAGTTAGTAAAGGAAACGTTCATTTCGGGAACTTTACCGTCGGGGCTGAATGGTACCCTCCTTGTTCTTATACCTAAGATACAGTCTCCGGAGATGGTTCGTCAATTTCGTCCGATCAGTCTTTGCAATGTCAGCTATAAGATAATCACTAAAACGATTACTAATCGTTTAAAAAGTATCCTTCCGACTATTGTGAGTCCTTATCAAAGTTCTTTTGTGAAAGGGCGCCAGATATCGGATAATATCATTCTTTTTCAGGAGATTGTGCACACTTTGCGTAAGAAGACTGGCACGACTGGTTTTATGGCCATCAAACTCGATTTTGAGAAAGCATATGATCGCTTGTCTTGGAATTTTATTAAAGCTACGCTGGAGGAAATTGGGTTCAATGCTAATTGGGTGAACCTTATGATGCATTGCATTCAGACTCCGCGGATGTCCATTTTATGGAATGGCGAGCAACTTCCACAGTTCTCACCGGAACGGGGAATTCGACAAGGTGATGCGATGTCACCGGCTATTTTCGTCTTGTGCATGGAGAAGCTTAGCCAGCTAATTTCGCAAAAGGTTTTAGCCGGTGCTTGGAGAGGGGTACGTCTCGCTCCAGATAGTCCTGCCTTGTCGCATCTGTGTTTTGCGGATGATCTAGTGCTATTTGCGGAAGCCTCCATGGATCAAGTGGAAGTTATACGCGATAGCCTTGATCGGTTTTGTGAAGTTTCAGGCCAAAGGATTAGCTATGAGAAGTCCCAGGTCTTTTTCTCCAAAAATGTTGCTTCTCATGAAGCTTCTGCCATTGCGGCCAGTATGAATTTACAAAAGACTGATGACTTAGGCATGTATTTGGGTGTACAAGCAAATCATGGCCGTGTTTCCAAAAATTCCTTTACCCACCTCATTCAGAGGATTAAGGGCCGTCTGGAAGGTTGGAAGTCCAGAACTTTATCTTTAGCTGGTAGAGTTACTCTTGCTAAGTCGGTCCTAAACGCCATTCCGACGTATGCCATGCAAACGACCATCCTCCCAAAGGGTGTGTGCGATGAAATAGAGAAAACTACGAGACGGTTTATTTGGGAAGGAGCTACCCAGAACCCGAGCCAGACTAAGTTACATTTGGTCAAATGGGATATTCTCACCCGACCCAAATCAGTCGGAGGTTTAGGAATTCCACGAATGCGAGAACTAAATTTGGCGTATATGGCAAAGTTAGGTTGGCGTCTTCAGGGTGAACCTACCAGCCTTTGGGCCTCCGCTCTCACAAGTAAATATGCGGCGTATGAGAAGAGGAGACGCACTTTGGGAGGCCGACCTGAGGGATCGACCACTTGGAGAGGTATTGCGGCCGCTAAACACGTTGTCGAAGCGGGAGCGATGATCTCTGTTCGAAATGGACGACGTACAAATTTTTGGTTAGATAAATGGTTGACTCCTGAGCCTTTATGCAAGTTTTTACGGGCACCTTTGAGCTTACCGGAGCTATACACGAAGGTTCACGACATGTGGGAGGATGGCCTTGGATGGAAATGGGATTTATTTGCTAACCTTTTACCGCCGGAGATAATCAAGAAACTCACTGGTCTGATGTTGTCTGGGAATGCTGATAGTGTTGATGAGAGGATCTGGGGCCTAACGTCAAACGGCGAATTCTCGATCAAATCGGCGTACGTTGTTTTGGTCCCTGTTCCGGGTGTTGATTGTCACGCACAATGGGAGAAGTTATGGGAGCTGAAAGTGCCAAATAGGATTTGTTTTTTCATATGGCTTCTTAAACATGGGAAACTTTTGACAAATGTTGAATGGGCGAGACGCCACATAACATCTAATATTGTTTGTTCGGTTTGTGCAGGGGTTCTAGAGGATTGTGAGCATGTCTTCCGCTATTGTCGTGAAGCCATCACTATCTGGCGAACCGGGCTTAGCTACACGACGGCTACATCTCTCGGTCACCTTAGCTGGGAAGATTGGTTAGCCGCTAACCTTAGGGGCGATAGACGCATGGGATTTGAGGAAGGCTGGCCCGAGAAATTCTCCATCCGACTATGGTGGTTGTGGAAATGGCGCAATGACCGTGTCTTTAATAACCGTTGTATGCCGGAAGACCAGAAACTCCAATGGATTTCTAAACAAGTCACAGAGATCTCCAATGCTTTTGTCCAGTCACACAGTCCGGGGATTGCTGCGACGATGGAGTGCAACACGTTGGTTTCTTGGGGTAAACCGCCTATGGGCTGTGTGAAACTAAATGCTGATGGCAGCCGTGCAAGTGATGGGATGGCAGCTTGCGGTGGTCTAATTCGTGATCCTCATGGTACGTGGAAGGGTGGTTTCGCTGTTACGATTGGTGTTTGCTCCGTCGATGAGGCTGAAGCTTGGGCGGTTTGGCATGGATTGCAACATGCTTTTCGACTAGGGTTTCGGAAGGTGTTTTTGGAGAGTGACTCTCGTTCCATTATTGATCAGCTGCGGTCTACGGGGCATTCGCGGGGCGGATTGCAGAATATAATTGAGCGGTGTCGTGAGGCTATGAACAAGTTTCAGATGATTGATTTCAAACATGTTTTCCGTGAGCAGAACAGGGTTGCTGATGCCTTGGCTAAGTTGGCACTACAAAGCCAAAGGTCCTTTAGTATTGAGCGTACCCCAACCAGTGTTATTTCTCTGTTACAAGAAGATCAGAAAGGAACTATGGTCTGTCGAGGATCCCATGTAAATGGGAGTGTTGTTGCTGTTTAAGTTTCTGTAGTTATGTTATACGGGTTTCACCCTCATCCTTTATCAAAAAAAAAAATACATGAACCATTAGCATAATGGTTCAGTTAGTTTTTTTTTTTTTTTTTTTTTTTTTTTTCAAATCACGGTCAACATTACCTATTACGGTAGAAAATAACTGTGGGCTTAACTATAATTTAGAAAAAGTAAAGGTGCTAACTGTGAGATTACTATCAGAAATCCCAGGATATTTTTATTACGAAAGCAGTAATCCCAAGATTCCAAAAGACAAAACACGGATAAGAAAACAGCCGACCAGGCGCAAATTATATCGTGGACCGTGGTCCACAATGCATTGTGGACCGCGGTCCCAAAACGACGTCGTTTTGATTAATGAAAACATACGGATGAATTCGCGACACTCACTTTCTTTTCATATATACTGCACTTTCTTTTCATATATACTGCAGTTACATTTCAACACAACTGCAGTTACCTTTCAACACAACTGCAGTTACTTTTTGATATAACTACAGTTTCATTCGATAATATAAAAACACAAAAGTGAAACTGTTATTCAGTATCTGTTCATATACACTGCAGTTACATTTCAACACAACTACAGTTATATTTTGATATAACTACAGTTTCATTCGATAATATCAAACACAAATGTGAAACTGTTATTCAGTATCTTTTCATATACACTGCACTTTCTTTTCAACACAACTACAGTTACATTTTAATATAACTACAGTTTCATTCGATAATATCAAACACAAATGTGAAACTGTTATTCAGTATCTTTTCATATACACTGCACTTTCTTTTCAACACAACTACAGTTACTTTTTGATATAACTACAGTTTCATTCGATAATATCAAAACAAATGTAAGGCAGTATCTTTTGGAATGAACTGTAGTGTCAATTACGGGGCTCCGTCTCCCACTTACTAAAACGACGTCGTTTTGGGACCGCGGTCCACGATATAAGAACTGCCGACCAGGCCCTTGTTCAATCATTACTGGATTCGCCGAATTTTGTAATAGCCGAAGAAAAGACTGTTCTTCGAAGCAGTTTCTCTGAAAGAATTTATCAAACAAATTTGGTATTTGCCCTTTGATTTTCATTCTATAAATTCTTTTGCTACATTGAAAGATTTCTCTTTTTCCCGTATGTTTGCACATTAGAATCTAATTCACCTGATTTTGTATGTAAGTTTTTTCTACTTCTTTTTAGTTGCTGTATACATTTAAAAGTTATTGTGGTTTTTTGTCGTTGCTGTACTTAGAAATGGTACTGGCTGCTTAGGTTTTTTTTAAAAAAAAAAAAAATTATTTATTAGGGTTCTATTCTATATTGTTCTACGTCAACAAGGGTTTTATAGTGTTCTAACCTCTTTCTGTTGGTTTATAAAAGATATACATTGAATTCGCTAAGGCTGCATTTTTGTTTTATGGTGTTCTTTCACGAACCTCTTTCTGTTTAGTTATATAACAAGTAATTGTTTAAGATGAATTGCTTTTCTTTGTGACAGACGACAGTGAATTGATATTATCAGCTTGTAACTTCCAGACCATGTCATTGACAGTAGAAGGTTAGTGGTTTTGCACACTTGTTTTGATGTTTATGTAACTGCTATTTAAAAAGGGAAAATGTGGCTTTATTGCTTATTTGCCCCTATGTCTTACACTTCTGGTCAATTTTACTCCTACCTGTTCTTTTATGCTGTCACATACTTTTAATCCTATGCAAAACATAGTCAATTAGCTCAAATTTTGACAGTGCCATATAAAACTGTTTGCATTTGCTATATCACTCAAGCCTACAAGCTTTACTTGTCATGTAACACACATCATCTCTATTGGCCCTGTAAGCATGTCCATGCCATCCACCAAAAAGTGGAAAAAAGAATAAGAATTAAGGGAGAATCACTTTTTTCATCCCATAGTCATCCACCACTAGTTGATTTTTCCTTCATAATTGTTGTTTTCAAAATTAGTCCTTAGATGTGCCAAATAAGTTTGATTTTATGTTATGTCTCTGGGCAAATGCACGTGTCGACGGGCGATGAATGCTGCTGGGAGGAGCTCGTGGCTTGCCTATGCTTGTAGTTGTGCAATGTAGTTTTGAGTGTAGAAGGAAAGGAGCAAAATCTGCAAAATATGAAAAACTAACCAACTTCTCAAAGGAAATAAAATAAAATAAAATTGTTAAAAAAATATAATTGAAATGAATCAATACCCATGGTTTGCTGCCTTGTGTGATCTTGGTCCCTAAATTTTGCGCCGCTGGTAGCTTTTGTGATATTTGGGAGAAGGATAAAATTGGTTTTAAAAAGGGGATTTTGAAATTTGAATTCGGGGTTCTTCCCCTGGTTTGGAAGTAATGGTAATAAAGTAAGATAAGCCTGTAAACTGTCATGGAGCATGGAGAACTGAGGAAGAAATGGAGGAGATTGGTTCTGCAGTTTCTTATGGTGAGGGTAAAAAATTGCACAAATTTGGCACATCTAAGAACCAATTTTGTGAAGGACTACATTGACTAATTGAGGAACGGAACAAAAAAAATTCTCTCAAAGACGAAAATGAAAGAAACCAACTATTTCTGTAATTGTTATGTTATCAATTAATGTATCCCTTATGTTAGTTCTGCGCAAGGAAGCTACCAAGTGTCAGAGGAAGACATTGCTCAAGTATAAAATAGCCTTGGAAAAGTCATCTGGGTTGGAAGAATTGCTTCATGGTGTTTGTTTAGTTCTGTTCCCTAAACCAAGTGATTATGATGCTCGGAGAGATTTGATCCGCATATTTAATGAAATTGTCAAGGAAATTTATGGTAAATATAGTAATGAATTTTTCTTTATATATTCACTTTCTTAGTTATTATTATTATTATTATTTTTTCATACTTAAGATTTTCCAAGTATATAGAATAGATTTGACCATTTGACATGAGTTTTTATACAAAGAATAAAATTTGTTCTGCTCAATTCTTTGTTTCAGGCTGCTCTCGTGATATTCCTCGTGTTGTGGAGTTTGGGTCTTTCACAATGGATCTGTTTGCAGCAAAAAGTGACCTAGATCTATCAGTTAATTTTAGCAATGTTGACATCCCGCGTGACAGGAAGATTAGTACTCTCAAGAAGCTTGCAAAGAAGCTTAATTTACTTCAGCGTAAATTTCAAATACAAGTTCTTTTATTGCTTATGCTGTCTTAATAAAACTGTCTTATCAGTTCCAAACTTGTAGGTCTCACCAAGTTTCCAATATAAGAAATTGCTTACGTAATATGTTTCACATTTAGGTTAGCTGACCCTGAGAAAGATAATAAATGCTAACACCTTACTTGGATTAGCTGTCATTGCCAAGTTGTCCCTTTATTCCATTTTTATTGGCCACTTTGTTTAGAGACATATTTTAAAAAAATTTAGTCAAGGCTTTAAAATACTTGTAATATTCCACTTATTCCCAGCTTTTGCATGGAAAGCATTCAATTTTACTAATGTGCTAGGGGCATTTTAAGATTTTTTTTTTAATTAAATACTATTTAGAAGTTGATAGTGGGCAATAAAAATGGGATGGAGTGTTAAGTTTCTTCATGCATGGAAATATCTGTCAGGGTTTAGTGATTTTTATTATTATTATTATTATTATTATTATTATTGAGTTATTTCCACTTTTGGTCCCACGAGTATGAGACTATTTCCACATTTGATCCTGACTATTAAAATTTTCAGATTTAGTCCCACGACTTTTAAATACTTGCTACATTTAGTCCTTCTGATCAAAATTCCGGTCACCGACAACTATTTTCCGGCGAGTGATTTAACTTAAGGACAAAATTGTTATTTCATTTTTTATTTAAAAAAAAAAAAACAGCTCCATTGCATTCGGCGGCAAGCTGCAGGTCGGCGGCGAACAGCGCAGCGAGAGGCAGCAGCAACCGTGAACCTCCATGGACTCCGGCAGAGCAACGACGTCCAACGGCCTCTTCCCTTCCTTCCGGCGAGAAGACGACGCACCACCACTGTCATTCTCTCTCTCTACCACGAAAGGAGGGTAGAAGGATGCTTAGAATAGTCCCCACAATCCAACCTTTCCTGCAATGATTAATTTTCAATTAAACTTTAATTAATTGAAACTGATGATGTGATCTGGATGGGGTGGTTTTGGGTGGGTTCATACCTGAGGGGAGAAACTGATGTGATCTGGATCAAAGGAGAGTCCACTATATGATGCCATATATGAAGATGGATGGAATAGATGAAGAAGGTAGAGAGAGGGGGGGGGGGGGGGG
>NC_044925.1:15518013-15522489 GCF_003576645.1 Ipomoea triloba
GGGGGGGGGGGGGGGGGGGGGGGGGGTTCTCCGTCGCCGCCATCAAATGCAGCAGAGCTGTTTTTTTTTTTTTTTTTCAAAATAAAAAATGAAATGACAATTTTATCCTTAAGTTAAATCACTCGTCGGAAAATAGTCACCGGTGATCGGAATTTTGATAGGAAGGACTAAATGTGGCAGTAATTTAAAAGTCGTGGAACTAAATTTAGAAATTTTAATAGCCAGGGACCGAATGTGGAAATGGTACCATACTCGTAGGACCAAAAGTGGAAATAACTCTATTATTATTATATTACTAACTATCAGAATGTGTTATATTACTATTACGGTTGTTTAGGCGTTTGGGTTGTTCTAAGCCATGTTATCTATGTTGTGAATTGTCAGAGCTTCTTCTGATTTGTTAGCTAACTATCAGAATTGCCATCTGCTTCTTCTGATTTGTTAGCATATCCCCTTGCTGGTTCCAAATTGTTTTAATTTGTAGCACTGACTCTTCCTTTCCTTGAGTAAACTTTTCTACCCGTGAACCTGCTTGGTTTAGACGAGTCCCCTAACATAAGATGTTTAGTTTCAAATCATGCCAATACAGAAAATATATCATCCAATATTGTAACCATCATAGTCTGCTTTGGACAATCATAGCAAAAATGTCAATATTGTCCCTAACTTATGCTTATTCTGTCAATTTTGTCCGATGCTATTGTTTTTTTCCTGTCAAAATTTCTGTAACTTATCTCATATTTATGACCTGATGATCCATACTAACAAGTAACAAATCATCCATTGACCTCCTCCTGTAAAGTTCTTTAAAAATCCTCAGCTTTTCAAGTTAATGAAATCTTAACAGAAAGAACAAAGCAAAATTGGCAGGAAGAGCATAAAGCAGGGGTCTGATTGAGAGTTTTGCCATTGTAAACTAAGAAATCTAATTAGCATTGTTGGCTTTAGAGGATGTGTTTTTGTTTTTTATTAAACAATGGCAAGTGCAATCAAACATCTTGTAAGCTACCAAGGTATTGTACTCAATAGGTGAAGTCAGCCAGGTACATTTTATTTCTTAGAGAAAAGCTCTCTAGAAACATCTTTTTGGACAAATGTAAACTCAAACCATTGTTTCTGACAATGTCTGTACATTTTAATATGTCCCCCTTTTGAGGGGTCATTTTGCAATTTTGTGTTTAGCCATTTTCTTATTAAAACATTCCAGTTTGGTGTAGTAATTGAACTTGAAATGGTCTGTTTGTTAGCTTCTAAATCTGCAGAACTTGTTTGATGCAACAAGGACTCTGATAGACAGACATAAGAGAAAAGACATCTCACCTGAGAGTCCAATTCAATTTGAAGTCAGATCGTATTGGGCAAATTACGGTCCACACAGCTGTGTGGACCATGGTCCAAAACGACGTTGAATTTTATAAGCTAGAATAATATAAATTATTAGTTAGAATAATGCACATTATGTGTTTAGAATAATGAAATTTATGGGGTAAGATAATGTATTTTATGAATTAGAATAATCTATATTATGCTTTAGAATAACGTATATTATACGTTATAAAAATGTATGTTGTAGTGGGTCACGTGAAAAAAAAATTATGCAAAACAACGTCATTTTTAGGTCGTGGTTTACATAGTTGTGTGGACCACGGTCCATGTAATAACTATTGATCATATTGCTAAACATTTTGCACTAGTATATCAGTCCCTTTCCCCTTTCATTTGTTTCTAAAATATATCCGAATATATTTATTATCAAAAGAATATCACGTTTATTGCTATACTAGAAAGTAATTGTTGACAATTTTATAGGTAAATATCAATTTATTTACAAAAGGGAAAAATAGTTTTCCTTTTTTTTTTTTGAAACGTATTTCCTTCCTAACTATAATAGTCGAAGTGATACTTTATTGACATTGCAGTTCTTATATCGTGGACCGCGGTCCCAAAACGACGTCGTTTTAGTAAGTGGAAGACGGAGCCCCGTAATTGACACTACAGTTCATTCCAAAAGATACTGTCTTACATTTGTTTTGATATTATCGAATGAAACTGTAGTTATATAAAAAAGTAACTGTAGTTGTGTTGAAAAGAAAGTGCAGTGTATATGAAAAGATACTGAATAACAGTTTCACATTTTTGTTTGATATTATCGAATGAAACTGTAGTTATATCAAAATGTAACTGTAGTTGTGTTGAAAAGAAAATGCAGTGTATATGAAAAGATACTGAATAACAGTTTCACATTTGTGTTTGATATTATTGAATGGAACTGTAGTTATATCAAAATGTAATTGTAGTTGTGTTGAAATGTAACTGCAGTGTATATGAACAGATATTGAATAACAGTTTCACTTTTGTGTTTTTATATTATCGAATGAAACTGTAGTTATATCAAAAAGTAACTGCAGTTGTGTTGAAAGGTAACTGCAGTTGTGTTGAAATGTAACTGCAGTATATATGAAAAGAAAGTGCAGTATATATGAAAAAAAAGTGAGTGTCGCGAATTCATCCGTCTGTTTTCATTAATCAAAACGACGTCGTTTTGGGACCGCGGTCCACGATATAATTTGCGTTGACATTGTATACTTTTTTATTTTTTATTTTATATACATGTATGTCTTTTTATTGACATGATTTACGATCTCAGCTGTCCAAACATGAATTGGATATGATTTAGATAAGGTCGTGAGTCATAACTAGTGTAGCAAATCTGGAAATACACTCAAAGTCTTGGTATGCAGAAGATGATGCAGCAATTTTGGGATTTTAAGTGAGATTTCAGATTTTCAGGAGTATGTATTAGCGTTATCATTTAATTATGAGTATTTAATGTTAGTGTCGACGTCTTAAAACAATATGTGCATACATATGCGAACTTAACTTATTGGTATGCTTTATGTAAAGAGACCACGGGTAAAAATTGATGATTGATTTGCTCAATCCGTTTAGTAGATTAATTGTTTAAGGTTGAAAATAAGATGAAAAAGGGCATGTCGATAAATATGATAAATTTAAAAATTTGTAATAATTATAAAATTAATATTGTATGGCTGAGTTGGACGAGTTAATTCGGTTCGCCGCCAACTCGGTCGAATTAAGCACTAGGCAGCTGCCTTAAGAGCAATTCGCCTTAGGGGCTCTTAGAGCCTAGGATGATATTTGCAACAGTGACTTAGAGAATAGTTAACTTATTCTAATAGTAGGAATGACTATTCGATAGTCATCTCCGAAAGGTTATGATACGAAGAGTTAACTTTAAAGGTAAGAATTGACCTCTAGGATCTACTGTTTGAGACATTTTTTGAGCGTACAATTCCAAACCTTAAAAGTCAAGAACTTTATGCGAAATGTTACCAAGGTAATTGGATTCCTAGGTACACATCCTAAGGATGATTTTCCTTAAAAGCCTAGATAAAGATGCAGTTTCAAAAAGTAAAGTGCATCAAGTAAGGTGTGGGTCAAACGATTGAAGAATCTGATAAAAAGTAATCTTTCGCAATATCTACTGATCATCACCTAAGACTTAAGAGACGTTTAAAATTTATCTCCCTCCAACAGATTTATTTCAAATGTTCCTAGAAATACCTTCAATCAACATTCCTATACCCGTCCCCGCAGGAATGGGGAAACTTTCCCATCCCCGCCCCTGTTCCTCGTCCCCGCCTCCCGTCGGGGTGGGGATTGAATTTTTTCATCGAGGCCGGGTTGAATTGACATCCTATTTAAATCTATCAAAATTAGACATATAAGATTAGATTCTAAAAAATATATATGATGACATTTTCGTAATTATTGTCAATTTTACTTTCTAAACCAACACTTAAATATGCAATTAGTAACAACTAAATATGCAAACTCGGACCCTAAGCAGTAAAAAGTGAATCTCAACCCTAAGTGCAATGTACTTTCGCATATTTGCAAGTGCAATCTTTTAATACTAAGGCTGGCCTCATCCCAGCAAGTTTACCACTTGCTGGGTGAGGTGACCAAATAAATATATATTTGTTTATTATGTATGTTGCCACCTAGATTTGCAAGCTTGCTGCTCCATGTTTGGCAAGAGGGGGGAAAATATGGTCAATGGAAAATGATGCCTTAGTCAAAGGAAAATAGGTATGTTTTGGAGGAAAATGGCTTCCCCTTTTTCAAGGGATATGCACATGCAAAATTTGTCAAAATAGTGTGGTTTTAGTTTTTACCTTTTACAACACTAGTCCATGGGACCCTAGCCCGCCCCACAGCGGGTTTGCGAGTCCCTCGGGCCGGCCCGCGATTTTTTTTTTTGAATTCAAAGTTCACAAATATAAGTAATGTCTACAAATATTAACATGTAAAAGCGGACCTACCCACCCCACCGCGGGCTTAATTTTTGGCGGACTTTTACGGACTGAACCATTAGGTCCACGGGCTAGGATTCATGCAACCCTAACCCGCCCCACGCGGGTAGCGGAGAGCTTTTTTTTTTTTTTTTTTTTT
>NC_044925.1:15522995-15530495 GCF_003576645.1 Ipomoea triloba
TTTTTTTTTTTTTTTTTTTTTTATAAATAATAATACACACTGTATATACACTGTGTACACATGAATATGTATGTGTACATACGTGTACACATTGTTTTTTTTTTTGTTTTTTTTTTTTAATATCGGGTCGGCCAGCAGCCTACACGGGTCACAGGCATTAGCGGGGCAAGCCCGTTAAGCCCGCTCCTTCACGGGCCTCTTCTTTTGTAATCCTAACTCTTCCCACCTGGGGTGGGTGCGAACCAACCCGCGAGCTTTGATCCACTTTGACAGTACTAATTAACATTGTGAATTTGCAATCCAAATTTAAAGTCTAACAAAAATTAATATTTCAAAGTTCAAAAAAAATAATAAAGTCTACAAATAATATTAAATGGCACACCTTGTGTGATAGAAACACACACATTAAGTGTTAGAATGACGCACCTTAAGTATTAGTATCGCACATCTTCAACTTATAACAATGGCGCACCTTAAGTGATATAAAGACGCACCTTAAGTGTTAGAACAAAGCACCTTAAGTGTTAAAATGAAGCACCTTAAATTTTGTTCAAAAGTTTTTGTTCTTGAGGGCCTGAGCAAGGAGTTTGGCAGACCCCTCACTCAAGCCCCTTAGTTCAAAAGGGAGAAGGGTGGCGGGCAAGGAGTGCATGTTACCCTCCGCCGCTTTCATCTTGAGGTACTGGGTAGGGGTGGCATTTCGGTTCGGTTTATCCAATTCGATCTGAGCTGAACCAAACCGATCCGATCCGATCCAAACCGATCCGATCCGATCCAAACCGAACAAGTAATACAAAATCGAACGGTTCAGAATTCTTGTAAACCGAACGGTTTAGTAAAAATCGAACCGAACCGAACCAAAATTTGATAGGTTTTAACAATAATAACAACTACAACAACAACAACAACAATAACAATAATAATAAAGAAGTAAATCTAAATCCCTTGATGTCTGCTTCGTCGTTTAATTCCTATTCTCATTGGTATCTCTCTTAAATTTTTTTATTTGATTTCTTTATAGTTTGCTCTCTACTTTGCACTTTTGTTGTTTGCTGTAATTGTTCTTTACCTCACAATTAGTACTTAGTAGTATGTTTGGACTTTGAATTGCTATTTTGTTATATAATGTTTAGATTTTGGTTATGGATAATGTGATAGTATGTTCAGAAAATTAAAAAACGCTAAAATTTGGGGACTTAAACCTAACCGAATTAAATCCAAATCGAAACCAAACCATTTCAAATCGAACCGAAACCGAACCGAACCGAACTCTAATGTTAAACCGAATGGTTTAAATTTTTTAAAACCGAAAAACTGAAACTGAAACTAAAACCGAAAAAAACTGAACCGAAGCCTGAAATGCCCACCCCTAGTACTGGGTGACGGGCCACCCTAGTCCGCAAGTTATGTAGATAGGTCTGTTCCAATTTTGAAGAAGAAACACGACGCACCTTAAGCACAAGAACTACGCATCTTAAGCACAAACCCTACGCACCTTAAGTTTGACCCATATGGAAAATGAACAAATTGCCACTGCGTTTTTTTTTTAAATGTTGTTAATCTTGAACGTTGGTTTTGGCAAGATCAATGACTCTCCTCTCACCGCAGAACCGCACCTGAGCACTTCAATCGCACGAGAATCCGAACCATTTCAAATCGAACCGAAATCGAGCCGAACTCTAATGTTAAACCGAATGGTTTAAATTTTTTAAAATCGAAAAATTGAAACCGAAACCGAAAAAAACTGAACCGAAGCCCGAAATGCCCACCCCTAGTACTAGGTGACGGGCCACCCTAGTCCGCAAGTTATGTGGATAGGTCTGTTCCGATTTTGAAGAATTGAAGAAACACGACGTACCTTAAACACAAGACCTACGCACCTTAAGCACAAGAATTACGCACCTTAAGCACAAACCCTACGCACCTTAAGTTTGACCCATATGGAAAATGAACAAATTGCACTGCATTTTTTTTAAATGTTGTTAATCTTGAACGTTGATTTTGGCAACAATTGGGCATGACTGACCTCTTTATAACACCTACTAAATTGTGTAAGGCAATGGTGGGATGCAAGGATGGAGGAGAATGGTTCAAGCGTCATCTTGCCATACTCATTGCTACAATGTTTGTAGAGAGCAACTTATCTGGCTATGTGAACACAAATCTTATCAAGAACTTTGAGAATGTCACGAAGATAGGTGATCTGAATTGGTGTGAGTACATACGTAGAACACTTGTCAGCAGTAAGGTTGCATGGACAAAGAAAACAACTCAGAAGTTCATTGGACCAATAATATTCCTGACAGTAAGATGCTTTAACAATGACAAAAAACAATTTAGAAGGATTACTATACCGTAACTAAAGTATATTTTATACATTTTGCAGATTTTTTATGTTGACAGGGTAGTGCTTTACAGCAGGCCAATACTTAGGCAATTGCCAGCAATCAAAGGATGGACCACACAACTACTGAACCAGAGAGAGAAGAATGAAATTAGTTCTGGTGGCTTTGGATACGGCTACATCGATGAGCCACAACAACCCCTGAAAGCCATTGAAGAAAAGAAATCAGCAGAGAGTGAAGAAGGATTGCAGGTAAAGACTGATAATATAATGTTATGCAGCTAGATTATGTTACATGTGCATGCAGTTATTAATAATATTGCACATAGAATTTAGTCTGTATACAATACTGAGTGATGTGCAACTAGTTTAGATTATATGTGCATGTGTTACTAAGAAATTATGCACACAGATTATTTCTATATGTGACTGCTTGTTTTATTAATACACACTTCAACTAATCTTATGTTATGCAACTACATTATGTTAAATGTGCATGAACTTATTATTAATATTGCACAGAGAATTTAATCTCCATACAATACTGAGTGATGTGTAATTAGTTTAGATTATATGTGCATGTATTACTAAGAAATTATCCACACAAATTATTTCTATATGTGACTAATTGTTATATTAATGCATATTTCTACTAACTGTAATTCTCATATGTACTACCAAAAAAAAAAAGAACTATATGCACAGATTTGCAGAGAAGATAAAACTTCTGGTAGCAACAATGAATGAGGTAATGACAATGGCAGAAGAGGCACCACAGTGCACAATGGATAATCCTAATTTTAAACAGATGGTGGAATCTGCCCAAAAATTGTTGGGAATACCAAACCCGGAGATTGAGTTAACTCAAGAGAATGAAGAATTTTGGAACAACCCAGAATTCATTGCAGTTTTTTATGAGATTGATAATGCAATTGCTAGGAGAGAGCAATACAGGACTAAGATAGTAGAAGGACCGAGCTTCAGCTTAGGGATTACTCCAGATGAAGTTGAAAGGGTAATCAATCGTGTCCAGAGAACTGCAACAAAATCAACTGCTAAGAGCCCACAACAAAATGTGACGATTGATGAATTTAACACCCCTACTGGACCTTCTACCGACACAACACCAAATCTTACACGGAAGACAACAACTGAAGACCTGACAACACCTGCTGAACAACAGGAGAATATTGATGAGGTTATGACACTTTAACAAACTAATTGCATCATTAGTCTATACTAGTTGCGGTTTTTGTTAAATATAGATGCACTTTATACTATATTCACTTGCATCAGATACTATCTTTATTTGAAACACATGATAACTTAATACTAATATATATATCAAAACATGATAGATGCTGCCACAGGAACCACAACAAAATGAATCACAACAGATGGGACAGGATGATGAAAAGCAAAATCCTATACAAATGCAAACTGAAAAAAGTCCAGCAAAAGAACCTCAACGGCCAGAAACAAGGATGGAAAGACGACAAGTCAAGGCCACAAATCCTTTGAAATCCCCTTACTTAACAAGGCAAGTTGACATGAAACGACCATGGACTGCAACTGAAAAAATCATTGGCAAATGGGTTATGCAAAATGACAATGTTGATTCGTAAGAATCTATAACTAACAACTATATTGGTTATCGATATATTACCATTTCTGATATATATATATATATATATATATATATATATATATATATATATATATATAACTGTAAATTTTGTTTGCAAACAGAACACGAATAATTTTCAAACATGGTGCGTACGCAGTGATTTGGGATGACATGTTATCCCTCAACAAGAATCAGGAGATTAAGGTTGGAATTATTGATGCTTGGTCTACAATTCTAAACCAGAAAGAAAAAGCCCGTAGCAGCAACTCACCGTGCAGATTTTTTGCATCGACATTTGTGTGTAAGTTTGACAACAACTATAAAGACCTTTCAAAAAATAAAATACATATTTGTAACATGCAAACTAACATCTAAATTTTACTTCAGTTTTGCACAGTTGTAGCACCCTATGGTGATGACGCATTGAGGACTAAGAGATTTTCAGAAAGAATGGACGATGAAATTAGGCAGACAGAAGGATTGAATCTTCAAGATATTGAGTTGGTAAGCTACAGACAATATATATGCTAAAGTGCACCTAATATATATCAATATTGCATTAAAGTACATCTGCATGTGCAACTAACCTATTAATTATATGCATTCCAATTTCAAACAGTTTGTCTTCCCAATTGTCCACTCTCAACACTACTATGTGCTTACCATAAATGTGAAGAACAAAAGATTTGACATCTTGGACAATTCATCATCTGAAAGCCCTGGGAATGAAAAGTATGCAGATGTACCAACAACACTGGTAATGTTACTTACGAAATTTCATATATATCAACACTTTTATTAATTTCAATACTAACAAGATCGAATGGCATAGAAAACCATGTTGGCTGACTACTTTCACCTCAAAGAGGACGATGCAAAAAGCAATCTTGTAAAGGGATTGACACCAACTAGACTCAGAATGTCATGGAGGGACAACAGTAACATGGTTGACTGCGGTGTGTTCGCTATGCGACACATGGAGACTTATATGGGCAAGGGTACTAAAGGCTGGGACTGTGGATTGGAAAAAGAAAACAAGAAACAACTAAACAACACACGAGTGAAATACCTTGCTGAAATTGTGAATTCCCCAATAAATGAATTCCGTGGAGACTGTATGAAAGATGCTAGGCAGTTTGAAAAAGCCTCAAAGGCCAAGAAGTAACTAATTGGTGGATGTAAGAATTGACAATTGGGTTTTTTGTAGTCAAGGTCTCTAACCATGTTTTTTATGTACGCAAATAGATCTATATGCAAGGCTGTTTTTGAGTTGTCTACGTATTTGCAGTGATGACTTGTATGCAAGTACTTGTAGTCTTCAAAAATGTTATTAAGTCTATACGTATGTAGTAGGTACTTGCATTTATAATTGTCTACAAGTGCAGCTACAATTCTCTAAAAGTGCATGTATACTTTTCTAATAGTGCATGCAATTTTTTGTATTAGTGCAGGGATTTGCACTATATAAACACCTATTTTCAGAACTAGTGGATTCAATGCAACAAGTTTTACTTATAAGAGCATGTAATTATATGAGCTAATTTAATTAAACTGATGTAATTCTGTGTATGCAAGTAGTTTAGGTTATATGTGCAACTAATCGTCCGTGAATGTGCACCTACACTTGCCTGCCCACTAAAGCCAAAACCCTAAAAACCTAACACCTAAACCCTAAACACTCAACCCAAAACCTTGAAACCTTAACACTAATCCCTAAACCCTGAATCATAAACCCATAACTTTGCGTACAAGAATTATGGAAAATGTGGGCTGCAAGTACTTTGGGTTATCTATGGAACTAATTGCCCGTAAATATGCAGCTACACTTGCCTGCCCACTAAAGCCAAAACCCTAAAGACCTAAACCCTAAACCCTAAACACTAAACCCTAAACCTTGAACCCTAAGCCCTAAACACTACACCATAAACACTTAAACGCTAAATGTGCACGCAAAAATTATGGATAAGTGTATGGTGCAAGTACTTTATGTTATATATGCAACTAGTTATTTGTAAATGTGCACCAATACTTCCCTAACCCTGACCCCTAACTGTACATGCAAAAATTATAGAAAAATGTAGGTAGCAATTACATTACATTATATGTGCAACTAATCACCTGTAAATATCAACCAAGACTTCCCTGCCTAGACTGTGCATGCAAAATGTATAAAAAGATATACTCTGCAGGTACTTTAGCTTATATGTGAAAGTACATTTCTCTAATTGTGCATCTAGACCTTTCTGCAACAAAATGTCACTCAAGGTTTACTCTGCAATAACTATAGACTATATTTGCATTAACTAAACAATATAAGTGCATATAATCTTCACTATTATGGCAACAAATTTGCATAAAGTTTTTAAACAATTTCCAGAACTGAATCATCCAATCAATGCTAAAACACCTTCCATATCTATTATGCTGCAAGTATAAGAATCAGTCATAGTCATATTTTGATAATAGAATGTAAAATAATAATAATTTTGCATCTAAACTATCTATGAGGGACACTGTTTCTTCCTCAGTACACAATTCCTGCTATCATGACCAGGTTTATTGCAAGTCTTGCATGTCATCTCCTTCTTACTTTCTTCAATAGCAATCTCCTTGAATCCTTTAATGCGCTTACCACTCCCCTTATTCTTTGCTTTCTTTGGTAGAAGAACATAAACCTCAGAAGGAACAGAAGAACCACAAATTTCCTCAATGATTGACCTCTTGCCAACAACAGAAGAACAGCAACTTGGGTCTGATAAAAACATGTCTTTATGCTCCTTAATGATCTGAGAAAACATTTGCAAGCGATCCATATCAGACTGAACTATACTAATACAGCATTGAATATCCAAACAAACAGATTTCAATAACACCAACTTTTCATCAACACCTTCCCATTGATCAACAACAACACCATCAATATCAAAACTCCGACCCAAAGATGCATCCCTAGTCCACCGCTTAACTACATATCTCAACGGAATTGAATCCAATTTCAAGTCTTTAAAAACTACAAAAATATGCCTACACAGCAGCCCCAACCTTTGAAACATTTTGCACCCACATGAAGCAATGACCTCCACAACATTATGCACGACACTAAAAACTCGATTGTCTCCATCTTTAATTTCATAGTACAAAAAACCTTGATCCTCCCTAACATTTACAACTCGACAAGTAAAACATGCTGCACAAATCTCAGATTGAACCTCATAAAATATAGCAACAGTATACACATATGCAGCATGTTTCTCCATGGCTAGTGGTGTCTTCAAATCTGGAGTACCTGCCTCACAATCACTATTGAGTTTATTAATAGACTAGCGTTAAACGTCAATAGCACGATCAAAATTCATAAAAAATTCAACCAAATTGGATTGAGGTGTAGTAAAAGAACCAAACAAACTATTCTCACTCTCAGAACGTGAGGTAGTCCTAATTAAAGCATTTAGAAAAACCTCTCTAAAATATGCAGGAATCCAAAACTGACGAATATCAAACAATTTCACAAACCAATTATGCTCCACCA
>NC_044925.1:15535495-15545267 GCF_003576645.1 Ipomoea triloba
GTATTGAATGTCGAATTTGTTTATTTAAATATGTAACTCAAAGTATATGAAGTCGAATTTGTTTATTTAAATATGTAACTCAAAGTATATGAATCCAAATTTGTTTATTTAAATATGTAACTCAAAGTATATGAATCCAAGATAGTTTATTTAAATATGTAACTCAAAGTATATGAATCCAAGATAATTTATTTAAATATGTAACTCAAAGTATATGAATCCAAGATAATATATGAAATTCATTATAATTGTCACTAAAATAAATGTTTGCAACTTTGTAAAATTGATAGTCTAAATACTTGGTCTAAAAATGATAGTTTAAATAAATACTACTTTTGGTTTGAACTTTTCTAAGTATTCTTAATTCTCTTTTGAGTAACATTGTCATTGTTTTCATCTTTAGTATTTGTCCTCTTCCTTTTTTGTTGATAGTGTGTTATTTGCAATTGGGTTACTGTTGGTAGCATAGATGACAACGTCATGCAATGGGATTATAATATAGGAGCTATGAACTTTCCTTTAGATGTTTTTAGGGCTGTCAGCGAACAGAGCTTTCGACAAACTACTCGTGTTTAAGCTCGGTAAGCGTTCATTTATGTTCATTTATTAAGGTAAACGAACATTAACAAACAAAATTTAAAGCTCGGTTAATAAACGAACAGAGTCTGAACAGTGGTAAGCTCGTTTGCTAAGTGTTCGCGAACTAGCTTGTTTGTGTTCGTTTAGTAGTGTTCATGAACAAGCTCGTTTGTGTTCATTTAGTAGTGTTCGTGAAAAAGCTCATTTGTGTTCGTTTAGTAGTGTTCGTGAACAAGCTCGTTTAGTGTTCGTTTAATAATGTTCACGAACATGTTTATATATATATATATATATATATATATATATATATATATAATATTGTTCGTGAAGACGTGAATGTAGATTATTTATTGTTCACGAACAAATTGTGTTCATGAACATGTGCAGGTGTTTGCTTAACAAACGAACACGAACAGAATTTTTAAAAACCTTAACAAACGAACACGAACACGAACACCTCAAAATCCTTAACAAACGAACACGAACAGCCTTCGTTCGTTTATGTTCGGTTAGTTAACAGCCCTAGGTGTTCTGCTCAGGGTTCATTTGGTTAAACCATTATTGTTGAATGAGTTATTGTGGATAAAGAAATCCCAAGTTTAATGAAAGCGATTAAATAAATTAGTAAAAGTTTGAAAATTTTAAATATGATGTATTCCAAAGATATTAAAAGGTAGTTTCTAGCTTCAATTTGTTGGGTAATGTGTTACGTTATTTGAGTACTTTCATTGTCAACAAATTCCCCAAGTAGTTAATATGATTGGTTTCAAACTATTCTTTTTTATTTTTTTTTATGGTATTAATAAAATACTTGGTAAATAAATATATAATATTATTTTTGTAACACCCCAATTTTCACATCTTAAATTTATTACAAAATCACTAATAATATATTGCGGAAGCTTATACATCTAACCAACAGAAAATGGGTGTTACCGCCACGCTTAGGTATCTTTCCTATACCAAAACGCTAAGGCTAAACTTACAACATCAAATAACGATCCAAAGTCTAACTCAATACATAAGGAAGTAATTAATACAACCGGGTATTTTCTCAAAATGCTAAAACTTCCAAGGTGTCTATTCTAGGATAGAGTAGATCTCAACCTTAACTTCCATCCTATTCATGTTCACCTGCAAAATCATTTTTAACACAAAAACAAAGGGGTGTATATCCCAAAATTAGCATAAGCTAAGTAAGTTCCATTTCACCCCGTAAAATATAGGCTTGGGTTTTTATCATTTATCTCATAATATATTTTCAAGAATAATATGTGGAGACATACTTTTCCCAAAATAACATATTTGTCAAAGAGGATTTAAATACCAAGAGACATCATAAGCCAATCACAAGTTTTCAAGGCACTACAGGCCAATCTCATATCTCATAGATCATAAACAAATTGGGGGATTCAACCCGCACCAATACTAATCAATTTATTTTCAAAATGACCACCATTCCAATGGTAAGTTGTGAGAATTCCGGCTCACACCGGCAACAAGTATTCTTATCCTCCAAGACTAAATAGGTACATATAATTTCCAAAATATAATTTTATCAATATAGTCATAATAAATTCCATTATATGGATAATATCTCAAGATACATAATTTTCCAATATCCATAATAATTCTCCACAATAAATATATTCCACAAGAATATGTCATTCTTAATAGGAATGTACATACACCAAAATTCCAAGCCAAGTATTTACACAACACACGGGTTTGACCCAAAAAAAAAAAATCATCCATTCTCGATAATTCGAGAATCCACACACATAATATGCAATGTACTTGTGATCACATGGACATCATAATGCACATAATTTTGCAAAACACATAATTTTCATAGCATAATTTTAGTGAACATGAAATCTTACCCTTGAAGACCAAAACTCTCATCAACACTTAATGGGATTCTAGCCACTTGATAAGAAACTTGAGAGGCTAGATTTTCCTTCAAATCCTTTAAACATCAATAGCTAAATCCTCTCCTTTACTCAATTCTTTCGCCAAAATCCCTAGGCAAAACATACCACCATAACAATAATTTTAAGAAATTTTAACCTATAGCTAGGTTCTAGGGAAGAAAAAAAAAGCTTTTAACCGAATAAAAAAGGAATTTTACCGAATAGATGATGATCTTGTGAATAAATTAGCTATGGAAGTTGTTGGCTCAAGGTGGAAGATGAAGAATTTTCCTCTCCTTTTCCTCTCTAAATTTCAGCCAAGTGGGAAAGAAAATGGAAGATCAAAGCTTATATATTGTTTCTTATAAGATAAGGATGAAGAAACTTGGAGATCAAGTTTCTATTTGGATCATCTCTAAATTATTTTAATATTAACATGTGGCTAGAAAGAGTGACATGTGTCAACTTCTTATGGTAACTCAAGGAAAAATATCTTTGGCTAGACTGTTAAGGGTTAAAACAGATATAGTTACGGTAGGAAATAATTTAGGTAGGGCTAAATTTGAAACCAAAATTATCCCGCACTCAATTCTAACCTTAAATTCTAAAATCGAGCAATGTTCAGTACATCGCGAAATATAGCGATGCTACGGTCGAAATAAATTTTCTCTCTTACGGGCTAATTTAATTAAAAAGGAAATTCAAGCTTAATAGCGTAGTGCCTAATAATTCACTCCCTAGGATAATCGGGACTGAACACATGCTCTAAAGATCCTTACGGTTCGTGACCGGTACGTAGGTTCGCAGCTTATTGGAATGAGTGAGGTGTTACAATTTTGATATTTAGTTATAAGATATTGTAAAAAGAACATAATGGACAATGTAATGAATATCAATTGATGAATTTGAATGTACATAATCTTTGCATTAGAGAAAATAAAGACAATATAACTAATAAAATTATTTTTTTATTTAATTTATTGGTAATGAATATTTTTTTTAAATAAAGGCATTGTAGACACATAATTCTAAATTAAAGAAATGCACATGTATCATTTTTTGTTATAACTACTAATTTATTTAATTCAATAAGAGTAAAATAGAGTGAACTCGCTTCAATTTGTTAGGTTATTTGAGTACTCTCTTTGTCACCCAAGTAGTTAATATAATTAGCTTCAAATTATTTTTTTTTAATTTTTTTTCATGGTATTAATAAAATACTTGGTAAATAAATATATAACATTATTTTGTATAATAACTTTGATATTTAATTACAAGATATTGTAAAAATAAGATAATGGACAATGTAATGAATATCAATTAATAAATTTGAATGTAAAGAATCTTTGCATGGAAGAAAATAAAGGCAATATAACTAATGAAATTATTTCTCTTAATTTAATTTTTTGATAATGAATAATTTTTTCAAATAAAGGTATTGCAGACACATAATTCGAAATTAAAGAAATACATATATATCATTTTTTGTTGTAGCTATTAATTTATTTAATTTAATAAGAATAAAATAGAGTGTGGAACTTAATTATGCCAAATTTGATTGGGATGAGGTTCGAACCTAAGATCTTTCCTATAAAAATTAATGGGTAAGTTAAAAGTTAACGGAATATTAACGGAAAAAAGAATATTTAACGGAAAACTTAACGGATAATCATATAATTAAGGATAAATTAGAAAATCTCAAGGAAAAATAAAAATCTAAACAATCTGAATTATCAATTTGATTAAATAACTTGACCGTAATTTTTTCTACCTATTTTATGCCTAACTTTCTTCGACTCTTATTAGTATAGTAGATAGATAATAGATATATAAATATATATGAAGCATCTTTCTCCGCATTAAATGTGCCAACATTCATCCAAGGCACGTAGGATTGTTTATCCTATCCACAGTATTGTTTTTGGAAAGGAATAATGATATTTAAATATTAGATAACATTCAGTTTATGCACGATTCTCTGGAGATGAAGATCGAATATTGTGGGGGAAACATGGTCGACATGCCCCGTCGGAGTCTTTGGCAGTAGGCAATATAATAGCCGTTAGCCGCAATGCAACACTTTTGTGTTTTGGATAAGAAAGATTCGGTTTGTTGTTATGCTGGCAATACTATCACTTTGTGCACTTTGTGTATCGTATAAGTTAAAAATACTCCCCACACAAGCCTTTCCATGCCACAGTACACTATAATATATTATATTACTCAAACTATACATAAATAATTCATTATATTAGTGGTCTAGTGGCATCCGGTGTCCCGGTTAACACTCCCACATAGATGATGGGAGTGGGTTCGAGCAAATACTACATTGTAACAGATCAGAGAGTCAGTAGTACTAAAAAAAATCATTATATTAGGCTATTTCACTTTAATTTTGCGAATTCCTACTAATTATGATCAAAGATAAATCTATATTGTGACTGCTAATAAAGTAAAATTATTTATTTCTTTTGAATTGGTCATCCAACTGAATTGGCTCTCACAATTAAAAGAAAACCGTTATTATTATATATAATGTTGGAATGACATAAGTATGTGATATTAGATACAGGTTATGACATCATCAACAATTGTCCATTTCTATATCCAAATTCAAGGACTTATATAAATGGAAAATGGCCGGCAACCCGGTAAAGTTGGTTAGACGGTTGATTTGATAATCACAATGATACAAGTTCAACTCACAGTGGAAGAAATTTATTGACTTTCTTAGTTTGAGTCACTCAGCTATGAGCAATTGTAACCCCTCGTCTATTCCGATAAGTTTAGGGTTTGAAAAAAATATTTTTAGGCGATGATATTTACGAGATGGTCTCTCGTTACTTCAAGAGGATTTTTTTTAGTAAGGATAGTTAATAATAAGTTACGATCATACGTATCGGTCACGAACCGTAAAATTTTTTAGGACGAATATACAGTTCGAATTTCCATAGGAAATGGATTATTAAGCGTGATACGATTAAGCATGCACTTCCTGCTTAGTCAAGTGGAGATTTGACAGACTATAAGAGTGAAATTTTATTACGGACTTTCGTATCGCTGAATTTCGCGTTATACCGGAAGTTGTCCGATTTTGGTGGTTAATAACGGGATTATTTTTAGAATAATTTTGGGATTAAGATCTTCCCGAATTAAATTATTTTCCACCGAACTTTTATCTGATTTAATCCCTAACTAGCAAAGCAAGCTTACTCTTCAAGACACACCATAGAATTGTGACAAGTGTCACAATTATTTACCACATGGTAAATGGATATTAAAGAAATTAGGATGGATTATAAGACAAGTCTTGTAAGGGAAATTATGGGATAAGCTTTGAAGAAGATTATAGCATAAGCCTTGATAGAAACTTACTCTCCAAGCCTCTTCATCCTAATCTTATAAGGAAAATATATAAGATTGAATTAATTTATTTTCCCCATTTTTCATCCATCTTGGCCGAAATATTGGAGAGGAAAAGGGAGAAAAGAGTTCATCTTTATCTTGTGATCAAGAAGCTCCATAGCTAAGTCATTCATCCAGATTTTCCATACTAGGTAAAAGTTTGGATTTTTATCCGGTTAAAATGGCTAGAATCCTTTCCTAGAACTTAAGTTTAAACTAAGGATTCATGAAATTATTGTTATTATGATGACTATTATGTAGGATCTTCGGTGAAAGTTTGGAGGTGAAGATCACAACTTTGTTTACGGTATTAGAAAACTACTTGGGGGGTAAGGAATCCCTTAAGTCGGTTAGTCACTTGAAAATGGGCAATTGTATATGTATATGTATTATGGAGTTAAGAAATTGATATGAAAATTATGTGTTAAGCTTTAAACTTCTTAGCTAATTCGTAGGTATATTTGTGTTTTGAGCTTAGGAATATTTTTTGTATGCATGACTTTAACGTATGCATGCATGTATATACTATATTTATGTCCATATAAATTTATGTTGAAGAAAAATGCTGAAAATTAAGTATTTTTACACTGTTTTTGCTGCCCAGAAAATTACAGCGCCACTGTGGACGCCACTGTGGACGCGCGTCCACCGTGCGTCCACTGATGTCCAAATTTTTTGAGGAAAAGCCGTATGTGTGGACGCCACTGTGGACGCGCGTCCACCGTGCATCCACAGACGTCCAGAATATTCAGTCCAGAAAGTTTGGGCATGATGTCAAACTATGTTTAAGTTGTTTTCCAACTGTATTATCTCCCAAAATGTTTATGTATGTATATGATACAATGTTTGAAAGGCCTACGGGCAAAAGAGATCTATTTTTGAAAGAAATATTTGTTTCGGAAAAATTATGTACATCACTTTGGGAGAAAATATTGTTGTTGAGAAATAAGTGCAACTCTTGTCACTTGAAGAATTGTGTTGAAAAGCCTATGAGTAAATAAAAATGTTTATAAAACTTACGTCGAAAGAACGTATGCTATTTTGGTGAACAGGTTGTCAAAACCTTATTTTTGAAATATCACTTTAATGAATATGTGTTTACGTAAGAAAGATGAGAAAACGGTGTTTGAAAAGCCTGCGAGCACTAAGAGTATTTTGAAAATCCTTCTTGGGCTAATGAGATAGCCGATTTCAAGTATTGGACTCAAATGAGAAATATGTCCAAAAGAAATGATTTGAGAAAGAAAAAAAAACGGAAGGAAGGATCATGTTTTCAAACCCTTAGTTTCTAAAGTAAGTTGAGGAGGACCTTTATTGACCCACGGGTGGCTTTAAGTGCCATTGCCCAGTGGTCGTTGTGAATATTGTATGATCATTCATACTGCAGGGCGAAGTCTATTCGTCGATATGTTATAGTGTATGACTAGTTCATACTGCAGGGCGAAGTCTATTCGCTGGGTACTATATAACTCGTAGGATGATGTATTCCTATGGGGCTGTGCACACTTAAGGTATAGTTACTCCAGAAGTCCGGGTAGGTGCTGTTTTTATGGACCTAGCTAGGCCAGCTAGGAATCATTCTAACGAACCTTACGTCCAGGGGATCAGTGTTAGACCGGGTGATGACCACTGAACCCGAGTTCGATGATCCAAGTGGTCAGAGAGGGAGTTATGAGAATGCTCCAAAGGCCTCACGCTTGCTAAGAAGAAACTAAGGAAGTTTTAAAGATGAGAAAAGAGTTACTCTGTAACGACTTGAGAAGGAAATGATTTTATCCAAAATGTGACGAATTTTGAGCACGGAAGTGTGCTGCTGAACTATCTTTTGAGTTAAAATGAGGGAAACTGCTGGAAATAAAATATTTTACAAACTTGTCTGAAAGACAAAAATGTGTTTTTAAGCGGCAATGATGCCGGTATCTTTATTTGAGAAAAGTTTACGTGTTGAGTTAGCTTTATGCCTTATTATACTATCTATTATTGATAACCTGGTTGCAGGTAGAGTTTCAACTCGTGGGTAAACGTTACAACTTCCAAATCATTATGTTTTCGAAACCTTTGTCTACTTTTGAGTGACAATGGATTTACTTGCTTAGCCGTCGTGCTAACTACACTTCATTGTGTATCTTATCAGATGTAGTCTAGCGTGGGCTCCTGCAGCTCAGGGAACTCTGAGGGTTCATCAGAGTTCATGATCCCCATCCTCGACTATGAGGATTATGTACAGTACCTAGTTGGTGACGACCCGTATGCTCCTGTTTCCGCTTCTGATCCTCCAGCTCTAACTCATGCTCCAGCCCCAGTTGTACTCCTGACCCCATTCCTACTCCTGCACAACCAGTGGTACCTATTTGGTCTCCTGCTCCCGTTAATCTATTGTGTCTCAAGGGAAAAGTCAAAACTGCCCCTTTTTGTGTGCATATCTTTTGTAGCCATGGTAATCCTAAGATGACTAGTAAGATCAGGAATAGCCCAAACTCTTGGTTAATGAGCTGTAAGAAACTTTTGTATATATATATATTCGTAGCTAGTATAGCTACTCTTTTGCTGCCTATATATAAGATTATGTTGGGTTTTGACGATAAGAAACACGATCCTTGTCTTTAGTCTGTTAGCGTGTGCACCTAGAGTGAACTCTATCTGTATTCGAGTGGGGTTCAGTCTGGGTGTGGCGGTAACTACTCAGGAGGTACGGTGTAGCCGAGCCGGGGTGTTACAGCAATATAGTATGGTTTACCTAATTACCTCATTGTGGTCTTTTACCGTCTATGGTTACAATGCAGGGCTTATTCAATGTGTACGTTTGAGGGTGGTTGCGAGTTTTCCTCATCGCTCAAAAAAAAATTGCTTAAACCAAGTAGGGAAGAATGCCATAAACAAGCATGCATAGAATTAATTAGTACATATTTGAGCAAATTTCAATTTTAATATTTAATTATTGTGTCATTGCTAATTTGTCACATTTAATTCTATTCTTTTAATCTTTTCCTATTACATTGTCGATTTTCATTTGCTTGCCACATTTAGTTAATCGTTTAAATTTTTTAACAAAAATGGCTAATATGTAATTGCATCTTTAATGCCTCTTGACCTAACCTTTACTTCTCTCTCTATCTCTTTCCCGTAAACTATTTTTAATTAATTGAATGATACAATGGCATATTAGCCATATTTATTAAACGATGAAATGATAACAATTTAAACGAATGATTAATTGTATAAAGAAAATGAAAGTAAAAAATTTAATAAAGCAGGATTTAAAAAAGTATGACTAAATAAGACAATATTACAGTAGACCGATGACTAAAAGTAGAATTTACTTTATTTTACTAATTTTTATGCAAATGAAAAAGATGAACAATGCATATATGCTAACTAAAAGTTATTTATATATGTCAAATATGGTCATACTACAAGAACATAGCAAACTACCAATAAATAAATAAGTAAATAATATATATATATATATATATATATATATATATATATATATATATATATATATATATAAAAGTAAGTTCAGAATTTCAACTCTATCTTTCTAAAACTTTAATCCCTATATAATTAAAAGTTATGATAAATTTTCCATAATTCTATTTCACTTCACCATCTTTCATGAACAGAAAATGATAAGGAATTGCAGCAATATTACAATAAAAATGAATAATAAATTGTGGCCCACGCTATCCCAATCCCAGGCATACATCTTTTTCTGTCCAATATGGCAATATCCATACAGTATAACTTGTTTAAGATATATGCAAAATCATATTCTGTTACTTTGAAGTAATAGCAACACGTACACTCTTGACCCTTGAAGAGCTAAGAAACCTTTTTTTTTTTTTTTTTTTTAACAACTAAGACTTTGGATCACA
>NC_044925.1:15545307-15569559 GCF_003576645.1 Ipomoea triloba
TTTTTTTTTTTTTTTTTTTTTTTTTTTTTTTTACCTATTATCATGTTTGTTTGCTTTTTTGCAGTGTTGCAAAAATCCCGCCTAGGCGCTAGCGCCAGTCGACTGCCTAGCGTATCACCTTAAATGGTGGTCTAGGCGTCTGGCCGGCTAGGCGACCGCTTAAGCCGCTTAGACGTTGACCGCTTAAGCCTCCTAGGCGCCGACTAGACGTCCTAGACACTGACTAGACCGCCTAGTCGGCCAATTAACTATTGTTCTTTTTTTTTTTTAAATGAGTTATTTCACTCAAAACAACATCGTTTTGAGCGAAATAACGCTAAATGATACAAACTCTAGATATTTTTTAGGTTAATATTTAATATTTTAGCATTAACTATTAAAATATTATATAATTTATAATTATTAGTCTTTAAAAAAATTAAAAATACTTAAACAAATTTTAAAAAAAAAAAAAAAAAAATACACTGGCCTTAGGCACCAATTAATCCCCGCTTAGTCGTCCTAAGCGCTAGGCGCTAGGCGCTCCCCGAGTTCTCGTGGAGCGCCTAGCGATTTTTTCAACCATGCTTATTTGACAATTCAATTTGGCAATACAGTAATCAAACCAATTGGTTTTAATTCATAAGGAATGTCATCTATCATACTCATCAATAATACTATCAATTAAAATGTAGTGATATTTTTGTAATATATATTGTAATTTGTAGCCAAAGGCCTTATGAACAAGTAATATGAAGTGATTCTCTTAAATAGGAGATTATGAGTTTGAGCCTTAGTGGAAGTGATATTGACTCATTAGACTTCAGTAGGTTGAGAAAGTAAATATATTGTAATTTTAATATACTACATAGATTTCTTTTTTCTATTATATTTTTCTACTCCATATTATGTGTCATGTTTTGATGGATTAAAATAAGGGATTGTACATTTGTACATGGTTTTATTCATTCATTTTTCTTCATCCAAAAATAAGTTAACACTTTTGTAATTGTAATTCTGAGGGGGCCTAGGAATTGTAATTCCATGATTGAAGGGAATTGCAATTCCCTTCAACCAAACAATGGATTGTAAATTCCATGAAATTTGATAGGAATGGAATTACAATTCCATCCTATCAAACTCTCCATTAGTGGGAGTAATACTCCATGAAGTATACGTACACCTATCCATGGTTACAATATGCGCTAGGTGCTAGTCGGGCGGTAGAATGACATTTCAAATATTACTTTATAGAGTTATACTTTATACTTGACACGTACACCTACCCATGGTATATTTGAAATTATTTCAAATAATACTAGGTACCATCCATTGTATGAAGTATAAATATGAACTTTACTAGATATTATTTGAAACCATTTTAACATTTTCAGTAATACCAAATACAATCTATTAATATTTTGTATGGTATTATTTGAAACTATTTTATTTCAAATTTTGTTAGGTACAATTATGAATTGTGCTTGGTATTATTTGATATAGTTAATTTCCAATGATATGATATCAAGTATTAATAAAAAATTATATATATATATATGAGAAACACATACTCAAAGTCGTCTATCTTAGAAGATCTTACGACTTTATAATAAGGAGATATGGAAAAAAAATGTAGTGACATTTTTTTTAAATAAGTTGAACTTTTAATGCAAATAAAAATACCACAGAGTGCAACTAACACTACCATAGAGTACGCGCAACTAGCATAGTATAAGTGCGACGTACATATGCACTTTGTAGCTTTAATTAGTTCCACTCTGAGTTATTTCCACTTTTGGTCCCACGACTATGGTACAATTTCCATATTTGGTCCCTGACTATTAAAATTTCCAGATTTAGTCCCACGACTTTTAAATCCCTACCACATTAGGTCCTTTCGATCAAATTCCGGTCATCGGCACATATTTTTCGGCGACTGAATTCAGTTAAGGATAATTTTGTCATTTTATTTGTAATTTTTTTTTTCAAAAAAAAAAAGGAAAAGAAAAAAGAGAGAAGCAGTAGGCTAACGAAGAAGAAGACTGGCGGCGGTGAGTGCGTGGGTTTCTTAAGTTACGTTGTTCACAATATAACTACAGATTTGGATGTGCTATACTATGGCCTGATAAACTACTTTGATGAGCTAACTACATTGTTTGGATTTCTTAAGGTTGATGAAAATGTCCTAAAAGAGATGGCAAAAAATGGATTTGATATTCGGGTAGTGATTGAATCTCTTTATAATAATACACAAAATGAGGTACTGAATCTACGCATCTATCACTTAAGTTACGAGATCTTCTTCTCTGTTGCTCCGTCCGAGATCTTCTGGATGATTTTGACGGAGCGGGACGGTGAGCGCGTGGGCGGCGAACGCCGTGCATTTGGACGGAATCCGGCAGAGGAGCCTCACCGTGGTCAGCGCTCGTTCGTTGACGCGCGCCGGTCTTCTTCTGGTGTCTCCCGCCGGTCTTCATCTTTGCCAGCGGCGCCGAACGAAGAAGATGTTGGAAAAATAGCAATAAAATGGCATTTTAAGTGGACATTTTGTGGTATAAATATATGTAGGGTCCACATTCGATTTGGGTCAGGTCAAAGTGGATTCGGATTCTTCGTAGTGAGACGAAGAGATCGATATATTATACGCTCAAAATGGATAATGGGTGAATGAGAAATTGGTTCTCAAAGTAAACCCATTGAGATGGAAGTTGTGTGGGAAAAGGTTAAGGAAAGCCTTTGTCCCACATTGGTTTGGGAAGGGGATTTCACCCACTATAAATACAAGAGCCTTTTTAACGCTAATTGACTTGTATGGCATAGAGGCTCTCTCTCGCGCGCAGGAGGGGGGGGGTGCAAATCAAATCCCAAAATGAGTTCGAAAAGGCTTGAACTCGTGTGCGCCAGCACCTGCGGGCACGAATGTCGTTTGGAAAATTGGCTGGCCTTGCGGGCTAAGTTATGCGAAAATTCCGAACAAGTGTTCGATGTCTCGAAGCTCAGCGGAGTTGATCTCTCGAAGGTCGTTCGCGTGCGAGTGCGATGTCGCGCGGCCCGGGCTGGCGCGCACGTCCGATGTCTCGAAGCATGCACTTCTCGACGTCTCGCGGCATGGGCATGTATTGAGCAATGTCTCGATGGTTCGCAGTCTGGACCATGTCTCGCACGGCGACTCCGGTAACCTCTCGAACGCGACGTTTCACCTACTGTGTCCGTTCAAAAATGACTCTTGATATTACGGAATTAATTTGATTAATTACATTCATTATTTTCAGAGTTATTTTGTGAATGATGGGACTTGGTAGTGGGTGTAAATGTTGGTTAATGACAGAATTAAATTTCTGCTAGTGGGAGGAGGTTACAAATGGATTATTAATGACATGATTAATGCTATGATCCATTTCCTCCACTATATATTCGTTGTGAGCAGCAGGTTTGAATATACACACAGCAATACACTGTTTTTTCCTCAAAACTCTGCTCACTTTCCTTCTAGCCACCTACGTTGAACCCACGTTCCTAGTTCTCCGGATCCAAGTTTGTGTGCTCGAACGATTGGATCGTAGTACGTTTTATCCTGGGAAACCTAGGCCGCAACGCTCCAACACCCCGGGAGGCTGTAAATATGGTTTTAAGGAGAGTGGCAACACGACTCGTGCTTCCAACCACCCGAGTTCGTCCAGATTTCATCCTCAATGGTAGTTCAGAATTCTGTAACCTTGTGTAGGTTTACTTTCTGTACTTCTTATCCTTCGTGGATATTTTCCGTTGTAATTATTTCCATTTTTCCTTGTTTTTCGAGATCACCCTTGTAACAGTCTTGAAACCTTAACTGCTTCTTCCCCTTTCTGATTCTCGAAATTCTGGAAAGAAATGGAAAACACTGAGGGTGTTAATCCGAATGTTGTTGGTGACAACAATGGTGGGAACGGCAACACTGTTGCACATTCCCAGGCACCAGTGAACGCAGGTTCACAAGGGGGTGTCGGTTCGGAGGGGTATATCCCCACGATGAGGGTACCTACGATACTGAGTGGTTCGGCTGAAAAGCCGGATAAATTTTCGGGATCATACTTTAAGAGGTGGCAGCAAAAGTGAACCTGGTGGGCTCCAACCCACGCGAGTGGTTCATTGACACCGGTGCAACGATGCACTTAAGCTGCAACCGGGAGATGTTCAGCACCTTTGAGGCCGTTGAGGGCTAGAAGTCTGGATGGGAAATTCTGCTCAGTACGCTGTGGAGGGCGTGGGCAAGGTGATTCTGAAGATGACTTCCAGGAAGGAACTGACATTGAACAATGTGCTGTATGTTCCGGACCTTAGGAAGAATCTTGTTTCTGGTTCACTGTTGAACAAGCATGGATTCAAGATGGTCTTCGAATCGGACAAAGTAGTTTTGTCAAAGTTAGGGATGTTTGTTGGTAAAGGTTATGTAACTGATGGGCTTTTTAAGCTCAATGTAATGCCTGTTATCAATAATAAAAGCAAAGTTAATTCGGTTTACTTGCTTGAGTCTTCCAATTTGTGGCATGGTAGACTAGGTCATGTTAATTTTAATTCTATGCGTAGAGTAATTAGCATGAACCATATCCCTAATTTTCAAGTTAATACAAATAAGTGCGAAGTTTGCGTTGAAGCAAAACTAACGAAAGCTCCTTTCAAATCGGTTGAAAGGGAGACTGAGCCACTAGAATTGGTACATAGTGATTTGTGCGATTTTAGATCGATTCAATTGAGAGGTGGTAATAAGTATTTTATCACGTTTATCGATGATTGCACAAGATTTTGCTATGTGTATTTGCTAAAGAGCAAAGACGAAGCCAAGGAAAAATTCGTTCTTTATAAGAATGAAGTGGAAAACCAACTTAATCGAAAGATTAAAAAGGTTAGAAGCGATAGAGGTGGCGAGTACGAAGTACCTATCGGTGACTTCTGTGCGAGTGTTGGAATAGTACACGAGCGTACTGCACCTTATGCACCTCAATCGAATGGTGTTGCCGAACGTAAGAATCGTACATTGAAAGAGATGATGAATGCGATGCTTATAAGTTCGGGCCTACCTCAAGCCATGTGGGGTGAGGCGATTTTGACAAGTAATTACCTTTTGAATAAGGTACCTCACAAGAAGCTCGATAAAACTCCTTATGAGCTGTGGAAAGGTAGGAAACCTTCCTACCAATACCTCAAAGTGTGAGGGTGTCTTGCCAAAGTGTTGGTTCCAACACCAAAGAGAATAAAGATAGGTCCAAAGACGGTGGATTGTATCTTTATTGGATATGCACACAATAGTAGTGCTTATCGGTTCTTAGTACACGAGTCCCATAATCCGGACGTACATAAGAACACTATAATTGAATCAAGAAATGCATGTTTCTTTGAAAATGTATTTCCTTGTAGGTCTAGTGAGAGACCAAGTAAGTCACTTCGAGAGGTCGATACACTTCGAGAGATTGATACTCTTCAAGAAGTCGATACACTTCGAGAGATTGATACTCTTTGAGAGGTCGATACACTTCGAGAGATTGATACTCTTCGAGAGATCGATACACTTCGAGAAGTCGACGGACTGAGTACATCACTTCGAGAGGTGGATGTTACTATGGACAATGATGGCGGGCATTCTGTGGAAATACCCGAGCTCGAGTCGAGACGTAGTAAACGGGCGAGAGTTGAAAAATCATTTGGTCCAGATTTTCTAACTTACTTGTTAGAGTATGATTCAAATACTCTAACTTGTTTGACGGAAAACGAATCGCATTTTCTATCTTGTTTGATAGAGAACGAACCTAGGACGTATCGAGAAGCTGTGACTTCTACGGAAGGTCCTATGTGGAAGGAAGCAATCAAAAGTGAAGTGGATTCTATCCTACAGAATCACACGTGTGAACTTGTTGATCTTCCTCCAGGTTGTAAACCTTTAGGATCCAAGTGGATCTTTAAAAGGAAAATGAAATCGAATGGTTCCATCGAGAAGTATAAGGCTCGACTTGTAATCAAGGGTTACAGGCAGCGAGAAGGCCTTGATTACTTCGATATGTATTCTCCTGTGACGAGAATAAATTCCATTAGGATGATACTTGCCATAGCCACGTTGCGGAACTTGGAAGTTCATCAAATGGATGTGAAAACAGCTTTCTTAAATGGTGAATTAGATGAGGAAATCTATATGGACCAACCCGAAGGGTTTGTGGTTCCAGGCCAAGAAAAGAAAGTGTGTAAATTAGTTAAATCGCTCTATGGTTTGAAACAAGCGCCTAAGCAATGGCACGAGAAGTTTGACCACTCGATGTTAACTAATGGGTTTAAAATAAACGAAAGTGACAAATATATCTACATTAAGGAAACGATAGATGGCTACGTCATTCTTTGTTTATATGTGGATGATATACTCATCGTTGGTTGTAATGATCGAATGATCAAGTCTACCAAAAACATGTTAAATGCAAGATTTGAAATGAAGGATATGGGTTTGGCCGATTTAATCGTTGGGATTAAGATCATTAAAAGACCTGATGGTCTTGTGTTGAGCCAATCTCATTATGTTGATAAGATCCTTGAAAAGTTTAACAAGGATGATAATCAATTGGTTAAAACACCATTTTATACAAACTTTCAACTGACCAAAAACCACGGACAGTGTATTTCTCAAGTAGAATATGCTCGGGTTATTGGTAGTTTAATGTATCCTATGAGATGTACAAGGCCGGATATTGCCTTCGCGGTTAGTAAACTTAGTAGGTATACTAGCAATCCCGGTGAGATGCACTGGAAGGCAATAGTGAGAGTCATGAGATACTTGAGGTATACTCGTGATCTCGGAATGCACTATGTAAGATATCCCGCTGTACTTGAAGGGTATAGCGATGCGAGCTGGATATCTGACATTAAGGATTCTAAATCCACGAGTGGTTATGTGTTTACACTAGCCGGTGCAGCCATTGCGTGGAAATCTTCCAAGCAAACAGTAATAGCTAGATCCACAATGGAACTGAAATGATTGCCTTGGACAAGTGCTGTGAAGAGGCTGAATGGCTATGCCATTTTTTGGAAGATATTCCACGATGGGAAAGACCTTTACCTCCAATATGTGTGCATTGTGTTAGTCAAGCAACAATTGGAAGAGTAAAGAGTCATATGTACAATGGTAAGTCTAGACATATGCGTCGTAGACATAATACCATTAAACAACTCCTCGCAACTAGTGTTGTCTCGATTGACTTCGTGAGGTCAATAGACAATATAGCGGATCCACTAACCAAAGGGTTGAGCAAAGAAGTTGTCGAGAGGTTGGCACGAGGAATGGGTCTCAAGCCCTTGAGCTAAAACTTCCATAGTGGATACCCGACCTAGCTGGCACCTAGGTTCAATGGGACAACTAAATTATGGAATAGCGTGTCACTGTGGGGGTCCCGGACTCCCTACCACTCCTTGTTAAAACAGTGACTCCCGATCGAGGCTAGCACATTAGTGTTTTAATGATTCGATTTGTTGAATTGATTTGTGCTAAGTGTGCAAAGTCAATTAACATGCGTTGAGTTGCGGGAAACTCGAGAAAGAATCACCTATGTGAGAGAGAAGTGTGGGTCGCTTCAAAGGATAATTGAATTGGGCTCAATTCTTTAGAAACTCTTGCGGAACCAGGCAGGTGTCCCACGACCAAAATGGGCACATTCATGAGAACAGGACGTGGTTGGATGGTTCCTGTGTGAGATTTGTCAATGTCTACACAAACGGCAGTCGGTTCAAAGACATCGCGTTCTACCGTACAGCCAGTAGAGTATATAGATCTCACGAGGCAAGGTTCAAATGATTAAACCTACCTTTGCTATGCAGGAATCAACCGTTGAACGCAGTTGTTTCCAATTTCAAAATTCCCTTGAAAATCAATTTTCATTCATGTGGGGGATTGTTGGAAAAATAGCAATAAAATGGCATTTTAAGTGGCCATTTTGTGGTATAAATATATGTAGGGTCCACATCCGATTTGGGTCAGGTCAAAGTGGATTCGGATTCTTCGTAGTGAGACGAAGAGATCGATATATTATACGCTCAAAATGGATAATGGGTGAATGAGAAATTGGTTCTCAAAGTAGACCCATTGAGATGGAAGTTGTGTGGGAAAAGTTTAAGGAAAGCCTTTGTCCCACATTGGTTTGGGAAGGGGATTTCACCCACTATAAATAGAAGAGCCTTTTTAAGTCTTAAAACCTTATCTGCTTCTTCCCCTTTCTGATTCTCGAAATTCTGGAAAGAAATGGAAAACACTGAGGGTGTTAATCCGAATGTTGTTGGTGACAACAATGGTGGGAACGGCAACACTGTTGCACATTCCCAGGCACCAGTGAACGTAGGTTCACAAGGGGTGTCGGTTCGAGGGGTATATCCCCACGATGAGGGTACCTACGTACAAGTGGTTCGGCTGAAAAGCCGGACAAGTTTTCGGGATCATACTTTAAGAGGTGGCAGCAAAAGTGAACCTGGTGGGCTCCAACCCGCGCGAGTGGTTCATTGACACCGGTGCAACGAGCATTTATGCTGCAACCGGGAGATGTTCACACCTTTGAAGGCCGTTGAGGCGAGAAGGTCTGGATGGGAAATTCTGCTCAGTCCGCTGTGGAGGGCGTGGGCAAGGTGATTTGAAGATGACTTCCGGGAAGGAACTGACATTGAACAATGTGCTGTATGTTCCGGACCTTAGGAAGAATCTTGTTTCTGGCTCGTTGTTGAACAAGCATGGATTCAAGATGGTCTTCGAATCTGACAAAGTAGTTTTGTCAAAGTTAGGGATGTTTGTTGGTAAAGGTTATGTAACTGACGGGCTTTTTAAGCTCAATGTAATGCCGATTATCAAATAAAAGCAAAGTTAATTCCGTTTACTTGCTTGAGTCTTCCAATTTGTGGCATGGTAGACTAGGTCATGTTAATTTTAATTCTATGCGTAGATTAATTAGCATGAACCATATCCCTAATTTTCAAGTTAATACAAATAAGCGAAATTTGTGTTGAGGCAAAACTAACGAAAGCTCCCTTCAAATCGGTTGAAAGGGAGACTGAGCCACTAGAATTGGTACATAGCGATTTGTGCGATTTTAGATCGATTCAATCGAGAGGTGGTAATAAGTATTTTATCACGTTTATCGATGATTGCACGATTTTGCTATGTGTATTTGCTAAAGAGCAAAGACGAAGCCAAGGAAAAATTCATTCTTTATAAGATGAAGTGGAAAACCAACTTAATCGAAAGATTAAAAAGGTTAGAAGCGATAGAGGTGGTGAGTACGAAGTACCTATCGGTGACTTCTGTGCGAGTGTTGGAATAATACACGAGCGTACTGCACCTTATGCACCTCAATCGAATGGTGTTGCCGAACGTAAGAATCGTACATTGAAAGAGATGATGAATGCGATGCTTATAAGTTCGGGCCTACCTCAAAGCATGTGGGGTGAGGCGATTTTGACAAGTAATTACCTTTTGAATAAGGTACCTCACAAGAAGCTCGATAAGACCTTATGAGCTGTGGAAAGGTAGGAAACCTTCCTACCAATACCTCAAAGTGTGGGGGTGTCTTGCCAAAGTTTGGTTCCAACACCAAAGAAAATAAAGATAGGTCCAAAGACGGTGGATTGTATCTTTATTGGATATGCACACACAATAGTGCTTATCGGTTCTTAGTACATGAGTCCATAATCCGGACGTACATAAGAACACTATAATTGAATCAAGGAATGCATGTTTCTTTGAAAATGTATTTCCTTGTAGGTCTTGTCGAGAGGTCATCGCGTTCACTTCGAGAGATGATCGAGGATCGATACACTTCGAGAGGTCGACGGACTGAGTACATCACTTCGAGAGGTGGATGTTACTATGGACAATGATGGCGGGCATTCTGAGGAAATACCGAGCTCGAGCCGAGACGTAGTAAACGGGCGAGAGTTGAAAATCATTTGGTCCAGATTTTCTAAGGGGGGGGCATGCAAATCAAATCCCAAAATGAGTTCGAAAAGGCTTGAACTCGTGTGCGCCAGCACCTGCGGGCTCGAAGGTCGTTCGCGTGCGAGTGCTATGTCGCGCGCATCCGATGTCTAGAAGCATGCACTTCGACGTCTCCGATGGTTCGCAGTCTGGACCATGTCTCGCACGGCGACTCCGGTAACCTCTCGAACGCGACGTTTCACCTACTGTGTCCGTTCAAAAATGACTTTTGATATTACGGAATTAATTTGATTAATTCCAATCATTATTTTCAGAGTTCTTTTGAATCATTATTTTCAGAGTTCTTTTGAATCATTATTTTCAGAGTTCTTTTGAATCATTATTTTCAGAGTTCTTTTGTGAATGATGGGACTTGGTAGTGGGTGTAAATGTTGGTTAATGGCAGAATTAAATTTCTGCTAGTAGGGGGAGGTTACAAATGGATTATTAATGCCATAATTAATGCTATGATCCATTTCCTCCACTATATATTCGTTGTGAGCAGCAGGTTTGAATATACACCAAGAACACACAGCAATACACTGTTTTCTCCTCAAAACTCTGCTCACTTTCCTTCTAGCCACCTGCGTTGAACCCACGTTCCTAGTTCGCCGGATCCAAGTTCGTGTGCTCGAACGATTGGATCGTAGTACGTTTTATCCTGGGAAACCTAGGTCGCAACGCTCCAACACCCCGGGAGGCTGTAAATAAGGTTTTAAGGAGAGTGGCAACACGACTCGTGCTTCCAACCACCCGAGTTCGTCCAGATTTCATCCTCAATGGTAGTTCAGAATTCTGTAACCTTGTGTAGGTTTACTTTCTGTACTTCTTATCCTTCGTGGATATTTTCCGTTGTAATTATTTCCATTTTTCCTTGTTTTTCGAGATCACCCTTGTAACAGAAGATGAAGAAGACCAGCCTGCTGCTTCTCTGTTTGTTTTTTTTTTAATATAAATTTTTTTTATTTTAATTTAAAAAATGAAATGACAAAATTATCCTTAGCTGAATTCAATTGTCGGAAAATACGTACCGGTGACCGGAATGTGGTCGGAATTTGATCGGAAGGACCAAATGTGGTAGAGATTTAAAAATCGTGGGACCAAATTTGGAAATTTTAATAGTCAGGGACCAAATGTGGAAATTGTATCATAGTCGTGGGACCAAAAGTGGAAATTTCTCGTTCCACTCTTTAGTGTTATTAATTGCATTTTATAGTGTAACTAGTTACACTTTCAAGTTTGAGTTATTTACAATAATGCTACCGCATTTTTCAGCAGATGCATTCTGTAACTTTGTTTAGTTGTACTTCAATGTTTGAGTTATTTACAAAATTGTCACAATATTTTTTTCTCTAATTGCATTTGATTCGTTATTTTTTTTTAAGATTGACAACTTTGATTAATTTGTAGTTCTTTCATGAGATGTGACGGGAGGGGCAATGTATGTACCATGGGCAATATAGGATCGCGTTCTGGTGCGTACTGGCCTCCCAGGAGAAAACTGCGGACGAATCACAACGCGCCACGTGTCCGGAATGTAGTTGCACATAACGTTATAACTAGGTCCACGTAATGTTATAACTAGGTGCACATAGGTGCACCCAGGTGCATAAATGTTAACAAGGTAAATTACTTGCTCCTGTAAGTGAAAATAGGTGCACCCGTGCAAGTAAAATGTATTACAAATGCAAGTAAATTGTACAATGAGTATCAATACTAAGTACACCTAATGTTATAACTAAGTGCATATAATGTTATAACTAGGTGAACATAGGTTGCACCAAGGTGCATGAATGTTAACAAAGTAAATTACTTACACAAGTGCAAGTAAAATTTAAAATGTATTACAGGTGCAAGTGAATTGTACACTGAACATCAATACTAAGTGCACCTAATGTTATAACTAGGTGCAACCTAATGTTATAATTAAGCGCACCTAGGTTGCACCAGGTGCATGAATATTAACAAGGTAAATTACTCGCACTTGTAAGTGAAAATAGGTGCACTTTTAAGTGAAACTAGGTGCACTTTTAAGTGAAACTAGGTGCACTTGTTAGTGAAACTAGGTGCACGAAAGTTCTAGTTATTTACGAAAATGACACCGCGTCATTTTTTTAAAATTGCATCTGATTTGTTGATCTGGACACGTGGACGGCTGTGATTTGTCCGTAGTTCTCTCATGAGCGAGAGTACGCACGAGAGTGCAACCCTATATATANCGCGCGAGAGTGCACCCCTATATATATATATATATATATATATATATATATATATATATATATATATATATATATATATATATATATATATCAGTGTTGCAAAAATCCTGCCTAGGCGCTGATTAATCCCCGCCTAGGCGCTAGGCGCTGGTCGACCGCTTAGCGTATCACATTAAATGGTGGTCTAGGCGGCTAGCCCACTAGGCGACCGCCTAGTCCGCCTAAGCTCCGCCTAGGCCGCCAAAGCACCGCCTAGGCATCGACTAGACCGACTAGGCCTTCGAGTCGGTTGATTAACTATTGTTCTTTTTTTTAATGGGTTATTTCACTCAAAACAACATCGTTTTGAGCGAAATAATCCTAAATTGTACAAACTTTAGATATTTTTTAGGTTAATATTTAATATTTTTATATTAACTATTAAAGTATTATATAATTTATAATTATTAGTCTTTAAAAAATTAAAAATACTTAAACAAATTTTTAAAAAATAAAAAATAAAATAAAAAATACACGGACGCTTAGGCACCGATTAATCCCCGGCTAGGCGTCCTAGGCGCTAGGCGCTCCCCGAGCGCCTAGGGAGCGCCTAACGATTTTTTCAACCATGATATATATATATATATATATATATATATATATATATATATATATATATATATATATATATATATATATATATATGTGAATGAAGGTTATACCCTTAGCTTGATTTATGTCTGTTTTTTTTTTTTCGTTAAGTTTTTTGTACATTATGCTATAAAAATTGTACTTTACAATATATTAGACAAACATACCCCTACGTTTATATAACTTCTGTTAACTTTTCTACTATTGTTGTTATGTACATGCATCCACTATATATTTTCTTATTTTCTTCAATAATAATAATATATACACATTATATATTGGAGTTATATGTTAGTTATTTCCTAAAATATAAATATAAAATTTTAAAAAATATTTTACATTATTATTATTTACAATAATTTAAACATCTAAAATTTAAAGAAATTTAAAATTTTAATATAAAATATTATATTGGGCACCTATATATATATATAGTCTTGTTCTCGTGCAGATGGGGGTTCCCATGCAGTCATGCATCATTAAATACACATAAATGCATAACAAAGTGTTCAAAAATGCACCATTATGTGTGGTGCACATTTGTAGTGTAGTCCATTTTGTAGTGCATTTGTGCATTCCATTCCGGTGCATTTTCGAATACTATGTGGTGCATTTATGCATACTTAACGGTGCAATCCGCACGGGAAGCCCTATATGCTTTTGAACTAGTATATATATATATATATGTATATATATGGATCAGTTCGCCTACGAAGACTCTCCCATGTAAAAGATGGGGTGAAATATAAGCCGTTGATATAATTTAGACCAACGACTCAAATCAAGACAAATTATTTACATGGTTGAAAAAATCACTAGGCGCTCCCTAGGCGCTCGGGGAGCGCCTAGCGCCTAGGACGCCTAGCCGGGGATTAATCGGTGCCTAGGCGTCCGTGTATTTTTTTATTTTATTTTTTATTTTTTAAAAATTTGTTTAAGTATTTTAAAAATTTTAAAGACTAATAATTATAAATTATATAATACTTAATAGTTAATACTAAAATATTAAATATTAACCTAAAAATATCTAAAGTTTGTATAATTTAGGATTATTTCGCTCAAAATGATGTTGTTTTTAGTGAAATAACCCATTAAAAAAAATGAACAATAGTTAATTGACCGACTATAAGGCTTAGTCGGTGCCTAGTCGGTCTAGTCGACGCCTAGGCGTTCAGCGCCTAAGCGGCCTAGGCGGTGCTTTGGCGGCCTAGGCGGTCGCCTAGCCGGCCAGCCGCCTAGACCACCATTTAATGTGATAAGCTAGACGGTCGACCAACGCCTAGCGCCTAGGCGGGGATTAATCGGCGCCTAAGCGGGATTTTTGCAACACTGATTATTTAAGAAAAGAACGCGCTCATGCCAACGTGTATGCAAATGATCAACTGTCTCAAACTATGTATGCACCTTAAGGTATAAAACAACGACCTTAAATTTAAAATGATACACATTAAACTAGAAAAATGATGCACCTTATGTTTTAAATATACGCACTTTAAGAAGAAAACGCCGCTTATTTAAGTTCTCAACTGAAGAACTGACGCACCTTAAGCACAAAAGCCAAACACATTAAGAAGGAGAACGACGCACCTTAAGTTAGACCAATATGCAAAACGATCAAATTGCCATCGATTTTTTTTTTATTTTAAAGTTTTCTTCAATTTAAGTTGTTGATTTTGATTAGATGAATGACTGAGATTAAACCTCATCTTTTACCTAAAGCATATTACCACATTTGATCTAGCTTTATTATATATATATATATATATATATATATATATATATATATAGAGAGAGAGAGAGAGAGAGAGAAAAAGTTTTTCTTTTTTGGGTGACGAGGAATTATCCACTTTTCTTTTTGCATATCATGAAATTATAATTTATAATGGGAGGTAAGATTTGCAATTCCTAAAAATTTTGATGAATTGCCGTTCTTGTCAACCAAATTGTAAAGAAAAAAATTTCACTGTTTTAGAATTGGGTTACTCTCCTATTAGATCATTTTACTGACCTTTATCTGTGAGATAGGTAGTGTCTATATGAAAAATGCAATACTTAAGATGGAAAATGTAATAATAATCATGGATAAATTAATTGTAACTTATTTATGAGGAAAATGTAATATTTATGAGGTAAAGTGTCATACGTTTGAGGAAAAATATAATACTTTAAAATAATCAAAATGTACTTTAGGGGTTGAAAAGTTATTTACAATGAAAATGTAATACTAATTAGGGAGAAATTGATTGGTTGTTACTTAAAAGGACAAATGTAATACTAATCATTGATAAATTGATTGTTACTTATAAGGAAAAATTTAATACTTTTAAATCAAAATATAATATTTAGGAGTTGAATAATTACTTATGAAATAAAGCGTAATAATATTAGGGATAAATTTATTGATTTTCATTTAGGTGGAATAGTATAATATTTATGAAAAATCTAACTCGTCTCACAAATGAGAATATGTGTGAGATGATCTTATAAGAGTTTTTATCTAATTAAGAAAGAAATGAATTGTAATTCCTTTTTGGTAAATCCACCGGGTCTTTCTCCGTCCATTTAACACCCACATTTGCTCCGGGAGGCACAGGAACTGACCTAATCGTCACTTGTGGGAATCGAGCTCGTATTCTCCCGAAATTAAAGGAATTGTAATTCCTGGTTACCAACATGTTGTATATATGTACATTAAGATTTCTAAGACAATATTAGACTTGCGTGTATTGGGTGCGTTTGTTGAATTGATGGATTGATAGCAAAATGTATGATTATCCAAAAAATTGTGGAATACATTCATTTTGAGACGCATTAATTATACTGTAGGTGAGTGTTAATTCATGAAATTAATCCTTGGACACATACATAATACATTCCATGTTTGCATGGAAAGTGAATGGGCAGACAGGCAGACCACTTGCATGACCTATGAGTTGCCATCAATTTTTTGGTATTATCATGCCAACACATCAGCGCAGCCCATCAAACCTAGCTCACACATCTATCAACTTTTCTGGTAACGTAACAATCATAACATCTGCAACCACGAAGATGAGGGTACTTATCCTTTTATGTGGATGTGGGCTCCTCTCAAACTCTCAGGATTCTGGAATCCATAATTCCTCATAACACCTTTAATCAGAAACGAAAATGCTTCTTACCCTTCTAATTTTTTGATGACATGTCTTATAATTATTGGGTGTTATAAATTGGCTGACCAACTAACTTTTTATGAATGGTTGATAGAAATAGACCCATGACATTAAGGATACATAGCTCAAGTTTGAATTTGAGCTCGAATTTTACCTATTTGATTTTAAATTAAGAATAAATTACTTTATTTTATCAAAAAAAAATTCGCAAATCGCAACAAACTACAAGTCAACAACATTGTTCAAACTTCAAAGCATTCAAAATAAGATAACAAGTCACAACTTCGCATTAAAATAAAAGTCAACAACACTACAATAGCGGTCTTTGATTCCTTCTACATATATATTTCTTCCGGGATAAGCCGTTCAAATTTCCAATTTCCAAAAGAGAAATATCTGTTCAACTTGCAAAAAATATGAATAATATTAGATAACAAATAAAAGATAAATAAGTGTATAATTAAACATATATTTTAAATAAGCCAAGAATATTAAATTCATCAAGTGTAACTTAGTAACTTATTTTCATGGGTTGTATGCCGGAAGAAATATTTCTTGGTATGATTTTTCTTTCTGAAAAAAAAAAAGATAAATAAGTGTATAATTACATAAATGCTTTAAAAAAGATAATGTATCATTTAGCATAAAAGTTAACTTACTTTACTTTTGGTAACTCCATGTATATGTCGAAGCCAATCACCCCCACAAAGTAAAGCTTGTGCTGTTTCAGGCAACAAAGATGCACGATACGAATCAATTACCCTTGTCCCAACACTAAATGTTGCTTCTGAAGCCACAGTGCTAACAGGTATAGCTAAAATATCGGCTGCCATTCTTGATAATATTGGCTATTGCAATCTATTCATCTTCCACCAGTCTAAGCAACAAAAGTGGTGTGTGGTGAATGTTCAGAGTTAACAGTTCTGAATGTGTAATGCAGTATAAATTCTTGGTTGATGGCACATGGCAAGTTGACGAGGAACAGCTTCGTGTTATTGATGAACATGGTGTTATCAACAACTTAATTTTTGTTGAGGAACCAAGCTCTAACGCTCAGAGATTACCCCCTGAAGCTGTTCGGGGTACCTTGGACTTGGATAGCATAAGAAATGCAGCTTGAGGTCACTGCTAATACCATTAAAAAGAAAACCATTGCTCAATTTTTTAGATCTCATACTTTGTGTTATTGTTTTATAGAATATGATTGTTTACTTTTTGCAAGCATCTGAATTTCTTATTGATTCTTTTACTACTAGGCTTCATCTTCAGGTGTACTACCAAATGGTCAAATTGTGCTACTGAATACTTTAATTTACTCTTAAATGGAATTGTCTGAAATTATGTTCTCAGACTGCTTTTCTTTCTTTCCATTGTTATGATTAACTAAATATTTCTTTTTAAAAAAGGAGAATTTAACGTGAATGATTATAAAAAGAATTTAGAATTAAATACAGACGTCGGTTAAGTAACCGAGGTCACATGTAGTTATTTTTTTAATAAATTAACATTACACGTCGGTTATTTGTAAAAAACCGACGTGTAAAGTAATTTAAAAAATTTAAACAACATACAATGTCGGTTACGTATTAATAACCAACGTTGTAAATTACAGTTAAAAAAATATATATATATGACGTCGGTTGTTTCCTAAAAACCGACGTCGTATGTATTTTTATTTTTTTTAAATAATAAACGACGTCGGTTTTGCTTAAAAACCGACGTCGTTTTTTTGAATTTTTTTTTTTAATAATTAGATACGACGTTGGTTTTCTTTAATAACTGACGTCGTATCCTATTTTTAAAAATTAAAAAATACATACGGCGTCGGTTTTTACAACCGACCTCGTATCATTTATATACAACGTCTGCTAGATTGACGTCGATTTTTAACCGACGTTAAAAGTGCTAAAAAATCGACGTTAAAGGTATTTTTTTGTAGTAGTGACTGATTCAACAACATACTCTTCATAAAGAGTATTGATGATCTCCTTCACTTTTGCTATATTCTGTTAGGAACATCATGTAATAGGTTTTGATGATACCAACTGTTAAGTAAGAATCCCCAAGTCTCGATACATAGGCAAAACAATGTAAGTTCGATAAGTAAACTAAGAGCGAAAATACAACCGGGTAATTTGAGCTCAACTCGGGAAATATTTAAGCTTAAGGTAAACTTGTTTGAACAACTTAGAAGTTTTCGTGTTGTAAGCAAACAGATAGATCAGAAGCAGGCACGAGACAACTCTGGAGGAATAAGGGTCTACGAGACATCAACTAAGTCTCGAGACACAAGCCAAGTTCGAGAGGTAAGGACCTCTCGATATACCTATCGAGTTCGAGACGTAAAGAATATTCGAGAGATAGACCTCTCGATACATGGGATTGAAACATCAAGTGATCGAGACATCTTATATGGTCTCGATAAACCGGCACTTCTCCAAGAGGCTGAATGTTAGTCAACATGTGCAGACAAATACTCTAAGTTTGGAGAAGAAGAATATCATGGAGATAAAATATTGAAGAGGTGCTGAGCGGGAGGTTTCAAAATGGACGGAAGTGGATGACACGTCAGACCTCCACCACAAACGGTCAAGAAGTGCACCAATCCTGAAGTGGTCAGATTCCCCAAACAAGGAATGATGGGAACATAAAAAGAGTAACTTTATCCAAAAGAAGCAAGTGAAGCATGAGCTCAAGAAAGTGGAATATGGAATATTCACTACAAAACAAAAGGCTCAAGTTACAAGACCACTACTCCATGAAATATGCTGAAAATATGCAAGACCCATGATCAGCATGGGAGACAAATTTCAAACGGAATAATTTTCCCTCCAACGGAATTATTCCTCTACTCTCATATATAAGGACGTAAAGACACAAAAAAGGAAGAAGGAAAAAAAGAGGTTCAAAAGGTTAACAAGAGGTGTCTGATAAAACGTTCTAGTGCAAAGTGCTTAACTTGGGATATCATCCTGATATTCAATACAGCGAGAGAACACATCTTAGTGTTCGAAGAGAGTTACAAAGCTAAACTGTTATACATCCAGAAGGTGACCAAAGCTGCTCTACATCAAGGCTGATTCAACGATAGCTTGTGGTCAGATTGGAGATTGTTACATTCAACTGTGACTATCAACAACATCTTGCTTTGGATTAAGCGAGGGAGGCGGAGTATCCTGGCAGCTGTCCGAGCGAAAGAAACCTGAGGCTTGACGCGGGCTTGGTGATCAAAGGTCAAGTGCTCGAGAGGTGGAGTAACTGGAAACGGGGAGAAAAACCTGAGGAGAGGCGGAGTAACCTGGCTGCTGTCCGAGCGAAAGAAACCTGAGGCTTGACGCGGGCTTGGTGATCAAAGGTCAAGTGCTCGAGAGGTGGAGTAACAAGAAGCGGGGCGAAAAACCTGAGGCTTGAGGCGGGCTTGGTGATCAAAGCTCAAGCGCTCGTTATTGTACTAGAAAGGGAAGTTTTTAGTGCAATCCTTCCAGGGAGTTTCTGGAAGAAGAGTGGAAGTAGGCGGGTTGGCCGAACCACTTAAAAATCTCTCTTGCATTTACTTACTGTTTTTATCTCTCGCTAACCTCTCGATTGCACTGCATATAAACGCACCTCTCGAACTAACCCAAACTCGTGCTAACTAAAAGGGGATAACATTTCCGCTGCGCATAAAACTTTGTCTTCACCTCGTGAGGTATCGAACCTAAACATCCTAAGTTCAATACACACGAGAGGTCGAAAAGATTTGCAAAATCTTATACAAGTCTATTCCCCCCCCCCTCTAGACTTGTACCCCATCCCCTTGGGACCAACAATTGGTATCAGAGCGAGTTCTCTGATCGATATAAACCTTTGTTTATATTGCCTAGAGATCCTTCTTTGAAAAATCTTCTTAAATATTTTCAAAGCACGAGATAATTTTTCAATATGGACAGCATGTTGTCGAGACATCTTCTCTTTGATCTTAGCAGGTTTGACGACTGGAAAACACGCATGCTTGCGTACTTATCAGCCCTCCATGATGAGATGGCCGAGGTTATAACTTCTGGACCAGTCAAGATCCTAATGGTTAATACTGCTGCAGTTCAAACCCAAGAAACACCAAAGTACATCCCAAAACCTAGGGAAGAATGGACCAGTGATGATAGGAAGAGAAACAACCTGGACAATATTGCCAAGGATATTCTCTTCAGAGCTATAGACGAAACCATCTTCCCAAAAGTGAGGAAGTGCAAAACGGCAAAAGAGGTATGGGATACTTTGATGTTAATTGGTGAAGGTGACGAACAGGAAAAGGAAAACAAGCTCACCGTGGCCATGAAGAAGTTCGAAGACTTCAAGATGAAGCCAGGAGAGAGCATCGACAGCATGGAGTCTCGGTTCATGAAGCTCACAACCGAGATCAGTGACCTTGAAAAGGAGATCCCACAAAAGGAGCTGAACCTGAAGGTCTTACGTGGCCTCACTAAGGAGTGGGAAGTAAAGGTGATCACGATGAGAGATCACCGAGATCTGAAGGAAACCACAACAGACAAACTCTTCCGGGATCTCAAAGCCTTCGAGTTCGAGATGTTCCCAAGAGATGAGGACATTGTGGATCGACGAAACGTAGCACTTGTTGCTGAGCAACCATCCACATCTTCAAGGTCAGACTCTAATCCTATGAATGTTATGTCTGACGAACAGTTTGCTCTCTTTGTGAGAAAGTTCAGGAAATACATGAAGATGAACCAGGAGAGCAACAAAAGTTCACCTTCCTCCTCAAGAAGGAAAAATGAGAGATATCCATCCAGAAGGACGGAGGAGGAAAATCAGGGTCTATGCTACAACTGTAGAAGACCGGGACATTTCAAGGCCGAATGCCCTTACCCACTAGTAAGCAAGCATCAGGGCCAAGAAGGCAAGGATTCCAAGAGAATAGAGGAATCCAGGGAGAAGCCAACACAAGGTGGCTTCAAAGGATCATCAAAGACGTATCAGCGCAGGAAGGCGCTTGTTGCTGAAGAATTCGAGAGGACAATCGAGGAGTCCGAGACGTCGAGCTCCAGCGAAAGCAGCAGCAGCTCAGAGGATGAGAGGGGGCTCATCTGCTTATACACCGAGGAAGAGGAGAATCAATGCCTAATGGCCATTGACAACGAGGTAACCTCTACTCCTACATCTCGCTGCTCTACTTCTACCTCTCGTTGTTCTTCATTTAAAAGCGATGAGGACCCCTTCGAGATGTTGGAATCGCTCAGAAGGAACCTTAACATCGCCAATAGCACTCATGCTAGAGTGATGGATGAAAACAGCAAGCTAACTGCTGAAAGAGATATGCTTAAGAACGTCTCGAAAGAGAATTTGGAGCTGACTCTCAAAGTAAGTGAGTTAGAAGCCAAAGTAATCCTACTAACTGAAGAGTGCAAAGCTCGAGAGACGAGAGAGCTTAATCTTCGAAAGGTCATAGCATCATACACTAATTCCTCCAAAGCTATGGAGAAAATGGTGGTTGATCACAGACCTACAAGTGATAGAACCGGTCTAGGGTTCCATCAAGACCATCTCTCGAGAGATAAACAGACCAATGGTTTGGGAACTTCAAGAAATGGAGGATCTCAACCCAAACCAAATAAAGGTCATAAAGGACCAACAGAAAAGACCAGAGTAGCTATTCATAAACCGTCCCTATACACCAGCAATGGAAAGTATAGGAAAGCTACGAAGAATGGCCGGGTAAACAATATCGAGAGATCACCTTGCTATCTCTCGCAAGGCCATTCCAAGTACAAAAAGAGCTACATTCCATATAATGCGCCTCAAGGCAAATATGGAAGGTCTGAGATCCACATAGTTAGGAACTCACGGATGGAGAAAGGAAGACTCTATCCATCTAGTGAGAATTGGTCATCAAATCACAAGTTCTGGAAGAAACCTCACTTTCAGCAATTTCACATGACCAAACAGCGTATGAATGGCATGGTGCATAAGCCGGTCGAAAAGTCTCTACCTAAGTTGGGCATGGTGCATAAGCCGGTCGAAAAGTCTCTACCTAAGTTGAGCATGGTGCATAAGCCGGTCGAAAAGTCTCTACCTAAGTTGATTTATGCACCAAAGAAGCCTAAAACCTTTGCTAGCATTCCTTATAATTATCAAACGTACAATGGCTACATTGCGCCTAGGCCTGGAATAATGGGCACAAGGTATAAATGGATGCCTAAACTCACTAACCCACCAGGACCCAAAGTTTGGGTACCTAAACTTGCTTGATTTCCTTGCAGGACACCAGGGACGAGTGGTTCATTGACAGTGGATGTTCGAGACATATGACTGGAAATCTAACACTGCTTGAGAACATCCAACCTATCGAAGGTCCCTTGGTGACATTTGGCGACAACGAGAAGAAGGGGCGCACAAGAGCTGTTGGTGAAATCCAAAAGAATGAGCTGGTTATTAAAGGAGTGTCCTACGTTGAGGGGCTCAAGTTCAATCTCCTTAGTACAAGCCAGTTCTGTGACAAGGGCCACAAAGTTGTCTTCACCAAAAGCAAATGTCAGATTATGAACGAGGAATCTCTCGAAGTCGTCTTGGAAGCAGCAAGGAAAGGAAACATGTACATAGTGGATTGGAGGTCTGCAAAACCATCCCTATGTATGCTAGCAAGGAGCAAGGAAAACTTATGCTGGGATTGGCATAGTAAGCTTAGTCATCTGAACTTCAAGACTATCAACAAGCTTACTAAGAGGAACTTAGTGGAAGGACTGCCCAAAGTGACGTTTCGAAAGGATAAAATCTGTGAGGCATGTCAACGTTGCAAACAGATCAAATCCTCTTTCAAGAGCAAAGCCGAGACATCATCCACTAGACCATTAAGTCTTCTTCACATGGACTTATTTGGCCCAGTGGATCCACCCAGCATAAAGGGAAAGAAGTACACTCTTGTGGTAGTGGATGACTACACAAGATTCACTTGGACCGTGTTCTTAACCAAGAAAAGCGAGACAAAAATTGCCCTACCAAATCTCTTGAAACAAGTTCAAGTTGAAAAGGAAGTCTCGATACTAAAGATCCGGTCAGATCAAGGTGGAGAGTTCGTTAATCAAGTAATCGAGAGCTACTGCAACGAGAACGGAATTCATCATCAACTATCAGCTGCTCGAACACCTCAACAAAACGGGGTTGCTGAAAGAAGGAACAGAACTCTCAAAGAAGCCGCAAGGACCATGCTCTCGCAAGCCAACATATCACAAGGGTTTTGGGCAGAAGCAATCAACACAGCGTGCTACACCCAAAATCGGTCCTTGATAGTAAAAGGAGTTGGAAAGACTCCATATGAGTTGTGGAATGGAAGAAAACCGAATGTAAGCCACTTCCACTCGTTCGGGTGCAAATGCTATATTCACAACAATGGGAAGACTCAACGAAGAACTTTTGAGGAAAAGGCAGATGATGGAGTATTTCTGGGATACTCATCGACAAGCAAAGCACTCAGAGTCTTCAACAAGCGGAGTTTGGTGGTTGAAGAGTCCATACATGTTACCTTTGATGAAAGAGCATCAACAGATCAACCATCAAAGACAACGGAAGCTGCTGAGGAAGATCAGCCAGAGTCTATCGAGAGATCAAACTTACCTCTCGAAGACAAGCAGTCGATAGTTCGAGACGTAGCAGAACTCCAGTCAGAATCAGATGATGAAGAGTCTACCAAGAAGAAAGCGCCTGACTCAGTTGATCAAAACCAGATCATAGATGTTCAACCCATATCTCAACCTTCAATGGAAGTATCAACTGGGGAGCCGCAACCCGACCTAAGATGGCTGAGAAATCACCCTGCTGATCAAGTGATCGGAGATGTACGTGACAGAGTTCGAACCAGATCAGCTTACAGAGAAAGCATGTTTGCTTGTTTTCTATCTCAAATAGAGCCTAAGGTGATCGATGGGGCTCTAAGCGACGCAGATTGGGTGCAAGCAATGCAAGAGGAACTTCATCAGTTCGAGAGGAACGATGTTTGGGAACTAGTTCCTAGACCTCATCATCAGAATGTCATTGGTACAAAGTGGGTTTTCAGAAACAAGATGAATGAGGATGGAGTTATTGTTAGGAACAAGGCCAGACTTGTTTCCAAAGGCTACTGTCAGGAGGAAGGAATAGATTTTGATGAAACCTTCGCTCCAGTGGCACGTCTCGAAGCCATACGCATCTTTCTCGCATATGCCGCCTTCAAAGACTTTAAGGTATATCAAATGGATGTCAAGAGCGCTTTTCTGAACGGACTTCTCGAAGAAGAGGTGTACGTTGAACAACCTCCGGGTTTCTTGAAGGACGT
>NC_044925.1:15578730-15623429 GCF_003576645.1 Ipomoea triloba
CAAACTCGTGCTAACTAAAAGGGGATAACATTTCCGCTGCGCATAAAACTTTGTCTTCACCTCGTGAGGTATCGAACCTAAACATCCTAAGTTCAATACACACGAGAGGTCGAAAAGATTTGCAAAATCTTATACAAGTCTATTCACCCCTCCCCTCTAGACTTGTACCCCATCCCCTTGGGACCAACATATTCTCCCTAGTTTCTTGATCAGAATAAAGTCTAGGAAAACAGAACTCAAGTGCAAGCATTTTCTTTGTTGGATCAAAGACAGCACCTATAGCCATTAACAAATTGCACTCTCCCCAACATTTATCAAACTTCATCTTCATTCTCTTAATCAAATCCCTAATAAAGTCATCTCAATCATCTACATGACTATCCAATGCTGCTTTGATTTTTTGAACTTCTTAAAGGAACAAATTTGAAGTAGGGTACTCATAACCTAAAACAAATTTAAATTTACATACTCACAAGTCACAACCTTAACCAAATTTGTAAAAAAAAAAAAAAATTAAAACACACAAACCTGAAATAATGTGAGTAGCTGTCCAGAAAGCCTCTAAAATTGAGCAAACTTTGGCAACCTTGTCCCAATCATCTTCCAACGGACAACTGTCAAAGAATGGATCACGATCTTTTAGCATTTTAAAAGCTTCTTTAAACTTGAGTGCACAACTTAACATCTCAAAAGTCGAGTTCCATCTAGTTTTACAATCACGAATCAATTTCCTATCTTTCAATTGCAATTGCTGCACACAGTTAGCAAATTGTATACGTCTTGCCTCCGACCGGTTCACATATTCCACACTATCTCTAACATCACTAATGACATGTTGAATCTTATCTAATCCATCTTGAACACACAGGTTCAAGATGTGTGCACAACAACGAACATGGAAAAAACGCCCCCCACATACCAAACATCTTGACCTTTGGAGCGTATCCTTCATGTACCGAATAGCAGAATCATTACTTGAAGCATTATCAACTGTAATTGTAAACACTTTCTTTTCAATGCCCCACTCTTTCATGCATCCAAATATAGCATCAGAAAGCTGAAGACCTCCCCTGGGTGGTGGAATGTTAATGAAACTTAAAACTCTCTTCTGCAACCTCCAAGAAGAATCAATTCAGTGTCCAGTGACAACCATATACTCAATCTTTTGATTTTTTGATTTCCAACAATCTGTTGTCAAACTTACTTTACTAACACCTTCAAGATTGTTCTTCAACTTCTTCTTTTCAATCTCATAAACCTTCAAACAATCCGATTTGATTGTATTTCTACTAATTTTTTTCCACTCAGGCCATCCTTGTTTCATCATGAGGTTGAATCCTACTTCTTCCAAAATGGTAAATGGATGTTCATGCATCATGATCCAATTAGCAGCATACTCCATCATTAGTTGCAAGTCAAACTTTCCAGGATGTAATGGAGGAATAGAAGATGAAACTCCATCACTAGGCATAAAATTTAACTTTGCTTGTTGATCAACCACCTACAAAACCAATACAGTTACTATTATTGATGAATTGAAAAATTGAAATACATAAATTTATTTTCAAATTTAAGTAGTTACCCTCAAATTTAAATTTCTCTTAGCGCATTTGTCTTGATGCCTCTTGTAGCTAGTTGTTGTGCCCGTTTTAGTGAATTGGAATTGATGACCACAATGATTACATTGTACCTTCTGCACTCCACCTATGTTGACCATGTGAAAATCAGTCCACACCCCTGAAGTCTTTTTTCTCTTCTGTGTTTGAATCTCTTGTTCGTTTGTTATTTCTTCATTTTCTTGTGTGTCAGGACCATTTGAATGCATGCCTATCCTTTCAAGTCCTTCAACTTGTTTTTGTATTTCATTAAGTGTTTCATTGCTTTCACCAATCACACTATTTAAACTGTGTGGATTTGGCGGGACGGATGAATTCTCGGTAGACATACCTAATAAAAAACAATAATAATATCAAGTAATCAACTAGTCAGTATGTAAAAAAAAAATAGGAATATACTAAACAGTAAACAGTAAGGATTATAGTATTATACACTCACACGAATATCATTATACACTAACATCATTTAGTAAGGAACACTTATTAGACATCATTTAGTAGTAGCACTAACATCATATCATTTAGCATGCTACACTAACAGAATATAATTATACACTAACAGTTAGGAATTAGGATTATACAACATACACTAACAGCCTAAACTCCTAAAACCCTAAAGAGTAAACCTAAACTCCTAAAACCCTAAAGAGTAAACCTAAACTCCTAAAGCCCTAAATAGTAAACATTAAATAGTAAACAGTGCAGTCTTACAAACACCTAAACACGTAAATATTACATAATATGAATATACAATATAGAATATAATTGTTAATCCCTAGGAACTAAGAATTAAATATAAAGATTATTAATTAGTAGGAATTAAGTATAAGGATTATTAATCACTTTAACTGTACTGTACGTAAACTGTACCGGAAGAAGGAGAGTCCGCAACACCGCAGGGCAGAGGCTTCCTGTGTTCGTCGTCGGCAGCAAAGGCAAACTCTGTATGTCGTCGGCAGCAGCAGAAGCTTCCTCCTTTCGTCCGTTCGTCCGTTCGTCGTCCGTAAGGGTGGAGACCGGAGACAAGGTCGTCGGCAAGGAGTCGTCTTCGTCTCGTCTTTTGAGGTCTGAGTTTTGCACTTTTGCGGACGGACAACGGCAAAGGCAGTGGCGTCGTCGTCTCATCTTCAACTCTTGACAACGTTGAGTTAGGTTAGGCCGTTAGGGCTTGGGATTTGAGTTAGCGTTGAAACTTGAAAGTGAATTATGAAACATACACAATTACAAATTTTATTATTATTATTATTATTAGTATTATTATTATTATTATTGTTATTATTATTATTATTATTATTATATTGTAACACCCCAATTTTCACATCTTGGATTTATTACAAAATCCCTAATAACACAATACATTGCGGAAGCAGCTAACCAGCAGAAAACTGGGTGTTACCGCCACGCTTAGGTATCTCTCCTATACCCAAACGCTAAGGCTAAACTTACAACCTCAAATAACCGTATCAACATCCAAATATGTACATATGGAGATAATTCTTCCAGGGTGTCTATTCTAGGATAGAGTAGTCCTCAACCTCGACTTCCATCCTATTCAGAGCTCATCGGACTTCAGGAGCCCACACTAGACAGGGCTGCATGAGCCCACACTAGAATCCATCTGATAAAGGACACAATGAAGTGTAGTTAGCACGACGGCTAAGCAAGGAAATCCATGGTCACTCAAAAATAAACAAAGGTTTCGAAAATATTGTAACTTTACCCATAAATCGAGGTCTACTTGCATTCAGATTATCAATCAACAGAAAGAGTGTACATAGCATATGAGTGACATCAACACATAATATTTCCATTTCCGAGAGTTTTATCATTTAACTCAGAATAGAGAGTTCAACAACCCACGTTTCACTTCTCAAATGCTCGTGACCTTTTCATCATTCAGCATAGTTACGGAGTAACTATATTTTTTTAGAGTTAGAAAAATTACTTAGTTTCCCCCTGGATAAGTGTAAGGTAATTCTGTAATACTTTTAAGAATCTCTGGCCACGACACTCATGCCTCCCGCAGATCCAACATCTCAACGACTTCGGGCTACGGCTCTCAAGCCTCCCGCTAGTCAAATAATTCAGTAACTTTCGGGCCACGGCTCCCGCAGGCCTCCCGTAAAGTCACACATTTCAATAACTTTCGGGCCACGGCTCCCGCAGGCCTCCCGTAAAGTCACACATTTCAATAACTTTCGGGCCACGGCTCCCGCAGGCCTCCCGTAAAGTCAAACATTTCAATAACTTTGGGGCCACGGCTCTCAAGCCTCCTGCAAAGTCAAATAATTCAGTAACTTTCGGGCCACGGCTCCCGCAGGAGTCAAATAATTCAGTAACTTTCGGGCCACGGCTCCCGCAGGCCTCCCGTAAAGTCACACATTTCAATAACTTTCGGGCCACGGCTCCCGCAGGCCTCCCGTAAAGTCAAACATTTCAATAACTTTGGGGCCACGGCTCTCAAGCCTCCTGCAAAGTCAAATAATTCAGTAACTTTCGGGCCACGGCTCCCGCAGGCCTCCCGTAAAGTCACACATTTCAATAACTTTCGGGCCACGGCTCCCGCAGGCCTCCCGTAAAGTCAAACATTTCAATAACTTTGGGGCCACGGCTCTCAAGCCTCCCGCAAAGTCAAACATTTCAATAACTTTCGGGCCACGGCTCCCACAGGCCTCCCGTAAAGTCAAACATCAACAGCTTATCCAGAAACTAAGGTTTTTAAACATTTATTCTTGATATACGTAATTAGTATTTTCGCGGAATGTCTCAAACGACAATCTCTTTCAAAAATTGCTTTCTCAAAATATCCATATTTGTCATTGACCTTCTCACCATAATATTCTCAAGTGACATGAGTCACACTCGTTTCCGAAAATACAATTTTTCATTCAAGCCGACGTACATAATTTACAAAATCAATAATTGGGTTTTTAAAACACTTGACTTGGTCGCCCGTAAGCCTTCCAAACATCATAACACTCGGGAGCAAAAACATCGGAAGAAGGTTTGGTCGAAAACGGAATCGCGTCGCGAAAATTCGCGGTTATCCGCAGCGGCGGACGCATTGCGTCCGTTGGTTCGGCAAATGACACCGAAAAACTGGGCGCCACGGACGCGCGTCCGTGCCCGCGTCCACTCAATTCTGCCAACTTCGGGCAGCAAAAACGGGGTTGTAACGCCCCGATTTCCCACTATTTTGGCAAGTATAAGACTACATGAACATAAATACATCACATATATGTATAAATTAGTCATGAACATGCATGCAATTTTTCTTCCAAATTGATTGTGACATCCCAAAATCTCGTTACTATTTTTGTTACAAAATATTTTTGTCAAAATTGTTTCTAAGCATTCCTTTTCAGAAAATTTCAGCTTGGCGCAGTCCGACAGATTGAGCCGGTAAAAATAGTTCCCGAACTCTTTTTCACTTGAAAGTTTTATGGTAGAACCCCAACTTATAGTACTTGATGTCCACAAAAAGTTTTGGTCATTTTGGTCCGCGAATAAACACAGAAAATTCCATTTTTGCCCTTGGCAGTGTGCTGTCCAGAATTTTTCTCTCTGGACCAGTTTTGGAAAAAAATTCGAAAACCATACTTATACTACTCCGATCATTATGAAATTTTATATGCAAGTTCTAAACTTATAGAACTACATATCTGAAAAAAATAGAATCAAAATACCTTACCAATTTTTCCCAATAAATCTGGGAAGTTACTGCCAGAGACTATCTTGATTTTTTTTTCAATATTTTCACAAGTATAAGTCTATATGGACATAACACAACATGTACATGCATAAATTAACTATGAACATGCATACCAAAAATTACTAAACATTAAAGTGTAGTTCCTTTGAGCCAACTTGTGGATCCATAAACTTAACACATAATTTTCACATAAACTCTTAGTTCATGCTTTACTAGCATTTGTTCATTTTCAAGTGATTATACCGACTTAAGGGATTCCTTACCTCCCAAGTAGATTTCTAAAACCGTAGAAAGATGATGATCTCTTCCTTCAAACCTTTCACCGAAGATCCTAAACGAAATCACCATAATAACAACATTTTCATGAATCTTTAGCTTAAACTTAAGTTCTAGGAAGGATTCTAGCCATATCAACCGAATAAAACCAAAGTCTTACCTATTATGGAAGCACTTGTGTTGAAGAAAATAGCTATGGAGTTCTTGGATCCCAAAGATGAAAATGATATTTTTCCTTCTCTTTTTCCTTCTCCATTTTCGAAAATGAGTGTGGGAGAGATGGGGAAGACTTGGAGTGTAAGCATGGCTTAACTTATCCCATACTCTTTCCATTTAATTAATTATTTATTACCATGAGGTAAATAAATGTGACACTTGCCACAATCCCATGGTATGCCTTGTAGAGTAAGTTTGCTTTGCCAGTTAGGGAGTAAATCAGATGAAAGTTCGGAGGAATATAACTTAATTCGGGAAAATTTCAATACCAAAATTATTCTAAAAATAATCCTGTCATTAACCACTTGTAACCCCTCGGTTTTTTCCGACGGAGTTAAGATTCGAGAATAATTTTTTTAAGCTATGACGTTTATGAGTATAGTCTCTCGGTGCTTCGGAAGAATATTAATTTTTGAGACGACTAGTTGTTATAAGCTACGATCTATGTACCAATTACGGACCGAAAATTTAAGGATATATGTAGGTTCGAAATTCATCCTAAGGAGGAAATTATTAGGCATGATACGATTAAGCTTGAATTGTCAGCTGATTCAAGTGGGAAAATTTAAACGGACTATAAGGAAAAATTATTACGAACCCCGTACCTATATTTCGCGAGATACCGAAAAATTCCCAATTTTAGTAATTATCGACGGGATTATTTTTAGAATAATTTTGGTGATTAAATTTTTCCAAATTAAGTTATAATCCTCCGAACTTTTATCTGATTTAACCCCAAACTGGCAAAATTAGATCTTTGTCTTCAAGAGCCACCATAGGGGAATGACAAGTGGCACAACCCTCCCCACTTGATGATCACATTAAATGCTTGTAATTAATGAAGTATGGGAATGTCATTTGTTACTTGATCTTCAAGACAAAACCTTCCACCATCACCTCACCTCTCTCATTTTCGAAAATATCAAGGGAAAGAAAGGAAGAAAAGAGATCTTAGTCTTCCACTTTGAGATCCAAGAACTTCCTAGCTATTTCTTCAACTCCAAGTGCTCTAGTATAGGTAAGAACTTTGGTTTGTTTGGTTAAATCCCTCCTAGAACTTAAGCTTAAACTTAAGGTTCATGAAAACATTGTTATTATGATGACTTTGTTTAGGATCTTGGGAGAAAGGTTCAAAGGAGGAAAACATCAACTTCCTACGGTATTAAAATCCTCTAGAAAGGTAAGGAATCCCTCAAGTTGGTTCAATCACTTGGAAATGAGCAAATGATAGTAAGGCATGAACTAGGAATTTTTTTTATGTGAAAAATATGTGTTAAGGTTTTAGATCTACAAGTTTTCTTAAAACACTATACTTGGACTTTTAGTAATTTTTGTATGCATGTTCATAGTTGATTTATGCATGTATATGAGGTGTGTATGTCCATATAAGCGTATACTTGTGAAAATAGTGGAAAATCAGGGCGTTACAACCCCGTTTCTGCTGCCCGAAGTGGGCAGAGCGTAGCCGGACGCGGGCACGGACGCGCGTCCGCTGCGCGTCCGTGGCGTCCAGATTTTCGACGTGAATTGCCGAACCAACGGACGCAGGTCGGACGCAGGTCGGACGCACGCGTCCGCTGTGCGTCCGCCGCTGCGGGTAATTGCGAATTTTCGCAACGTGACCCCGTTTTCGACCAAACCTTCTTCCGATGCTTTTGCTTCCGAGTGTTATGATGTTTGAAAGGCCTACGAGCGACCGAGTCAAGTGTTTAAAAGGTTCAATGATTTATTTTGTGAATATTGTGTGTCGGTTTGGATGAAAACTTATATTTTCGGAAACGAGAGTGACTCGTGTCACTTGAGAATATCATGGTGAGAAAGTCAATAACAAATATGGACATTTTGAGAAAGAGATTTTTGGAAGAGAATGTCGTCGAGACATTTCGCGAAAATACTAATTACGTATATCAAGAATGAATGTTAAAAACCTTAGTTTCTGGATAAGCTGTTGAAGACTTAACTTTGTGGGAGGCTTGAGAGCCGCGGCCCCAAAGTTATTGAAATAGTTGACTTTGCGGGAGGCATGAGTGCCGCGGCCCGAAAGTTATACTGAAAAGACTTGACTTTGTGGGAGGCATGAGTGCCGCGGCCCCAAAGTTATTGATATGTTTGACTTCAAGGGAGGCCTGCGGGAGCCGTGGCCCGGAAGTTACTGAATTGTTTGACTTTGTGGGAGGCTTGAGAGCCGCGGCCCCAAAGTTATTGAAATGATTGACTTTGTGGGAGGCATGAGTGCCGCGGCCCCAAAGTTAGTGAAATGTTTGACTTCTTGGGAGGCTTGTGAGCCGGGGCCCCAAAGTTGCTGAGATGTTGGATCTTCGGGAGGCATGAGTGCCACGGCCCGGGATTCTTGAAAGTATTACAGAATTACCTTACACTTATCCAGGGGGAAACTAAGTAAATACATCTAACTTTAAAAATATAGTTACTCCGTAACTATACTAAAGGATACTGGTCACGAGCTTATGAGAAGTAAAAGTGTGGATTGTTGAACTCTCTATTCTGAGTTAATTGATAAAGCTGCTGATAATGAAATTATCATGTATTGAGGTTACTTATATGCTGTATATACTCTTGTTGGCGATTGATAATCTGTATGCAGGTAGACTACGGTTTACGGGTAAAGTTAAAACATTTTCGAAACCTTTGTTTATTTTTAAGTGACCATGGATCTCCTTACTTAGTCGTCGTTCTAACTACACTTCATTGTGTTCTTAATCAGATGCAGAGTAGCGTGGGCTCGAATAGCCCCGAGGACTCCGACCCGTCGGAGTTCAATTTCCCCATCCTCGACTATGAGGATTATACACAGTAACTCTTCGGACATGACCCGTATGCGCCTGGATTTGCTCCCGACCCTCCGGCTCTGACTCACGATTTTATTCCTGACCTTACTCCTGTTCCCACCGATCCACCTGTTTGGACTCCTGCCCCTTGCAACCCGATGTGTCATATGGATGTTGTACATCCAAGCTATGGATTCTACCCAATAGAAGTTTTAGAGGATAGTAACCCTCTTGAGTTTGTGGTTCATTACCCGTATCCGTGGGATCCTACTCCCCCGGAAGACTTTGACGAGTGGATGATGGTGATCACTCCTTGTAGTTTCTTAGACCACATCACCTGGTTCACGGGTGAGTGGCATCTTGTCTGGGGTAGTTACACCGGTCCCGTGTATACCCCACTGTGGTAGTCTAGATCCTTGAGGAAACTCTAAACTGATCTTTTTGTGTAAATATCTTTTGTAGCCATAGTAGTACTCACATGGCTAGTAAGGTCAGAAGTAGTCCAAACGGTTGACCTCTTGCAGTAGTGATAACTCTTGTAAATATAAGTAGCTCGTTTAGCTACTTCTTGCTATCTATATATATATAAGAAGTGTGAAGGGTTTGACATTAAGAAACACGATCCTTGTCTTTATTCAATTAGCATGTGCATCTAGAGTGAACCTTATCTGTATTCGAGCGGGGTTCAGTCTGGGTGTGGCGGTAACCACTCCGGTTATTCGGTAAAGCCGAGTCGGGGTGTTACAAGTTGGTATCAGAGCCCTGTTTCGAGTCAAATTCCAAGTCAAACATTTTTTCGAGTCATCTCTAGTTCAGAGTTAACCAAGTTCTGAAAGCAGCCTAAGTTCGTTAAGACCAATCTGAGTCAGTGTTACAATTTGATGAGTACGAGTTTCGGAACGGAGCCGGAATGGAGGCCAGGTAGCATACAAAAAGGGGTAATTCACTTTTACCTTACGGAATCTCATGATTCTGATTGTTGAACAGTATGACCAATGCTTGTGTTCTCTTGCATGTGTTGTTTAAGCTTTTGTGAGTAAGCTTGCTAGCGTAATGCGTTGATTATCTTTATGATGTGTTTGAAACCCTTGCTCAGGAGAGCATGAGAAGGGGAATGTTGGGAAGATTTATATAGAACTTGAATAGATGCTATACTAACTGCCTAACTAGTTGTGTCCGTAAGAGCCTCTATACCCCGAGTGCTAACATGAGGTTATCGTCCAGTAAATATGCCGCCGAGACGAAGTGCGCCTGCAGACAACGATGATAACATCTCCGCCATAGATCGTATGGCTCAAGCGATAGAGAGGATGACTGAGTTTATGCTAGCTCAGCAAGGTCAGAACCAGAACCCGAGACAACCACGGGTGGACTTCGCTAAAGCCATAGCCAACCGACAACCACCATACTACGCGGGAGAGAAGGACCCAGTAATCTTGGAAGAATGTATCCGCACGTTCGATAAGTTCCTGAACGCGGTGAACTGTCCCGCAACCCAACGAGTATCCTATGCAGTCTACTATCTGACGAAGGCCGCAGACAATTGGTGGGCGACAGTTGGGCCCGATCTCCTACAAGATCCGACGTTTGGATTGGAAGAGTTCAAGGTGGAATTGAGGGAACAATTCTACACCGAGCGTATTAAGGGGATTAAGTGCGAGGAATTCCTGCGACTGAAGTAGAAGGGAGCGACTATTCAGGAGTACTACGATCAGTATCAGGAATAGATATTTTATTTTATTTCCATTCTTACCCTTTTCTAAACCTTAATTTTGTAGACTCATTTTTATCTCTATCATCGCATCACATCAACTTTCTCTTTGTCATCGCACGCATCTCACTTCTGCCATTGCAAATTGAAATTCTTCTCCAAGGTATTCTTCTAAATTTCTCTTTTTCTTTTTAGGAATAATTTATATATATATATATATAAACTGTTGCGGCTGCGGCATGGTGCGTAGTAGTAGTAGTAGTAGTAGTGGTAGTAGTAAAATAATTTATATATATATATATATATATATATATATATATATATAAACTGTTGTAGCTGCGGCATGGTGCGTAGTAGTGTAGTAGTAGTAGTAATAGTAGTAATATAAAAATTGTACAAGGGCATTTATGTCTTTTAAATATATATTCCATTTCTATTCCTTTAACCAACCAAACGCTGGAATACAATTCCCAAGTCTATTCCTTCAGCGAACCAAATACTATAACATAATTTCTATTCTATTCCTTACCTATGCCATTCCTTATGGAATTGTATTTCTATTTCCTCCAAATTTATTATGTGAACCAAACGTGTTGTAAAAGTGTACATCACGAACTCTAAAATGGGAAGCACGGGAAGTCCAGACCACACCTAATTCAATTATTATACCATAGATCATGATTCACCTTATAATAAAGTGAACCACTAACATAAGGTATATTTTTAACTGACATAAGGTACGTTTTTTGTATATTAAAGAAACCGTACTTAAAGATATATTATTTGATATACTACTAAATAATGAACATTCAGAATAATATACCTTTTGTTGAGATGATGTGGCTCAAATCCGTGAATTCTTCATCCTACACAACCGGCTCCCCCTTGCACGTTGTTGGTCTTCTTTCTTGCACGTTGACCGAGCTTCATGAAGCTTCACTCATTGCCGCATTTCTCTCTATTTGTGAATTCTATAAATTACCTTTGCATTTGCTTTGTTATTCACTCAATCATCAAACATCAATTCAATTGTAATTCTTTCTTTCATTCTTTCACTCTCACGTGTCTTTATATACATATAATATATATATATATATTTCCTTTTCTACTCTTTTAATTAAGAGTTCAATATATATATATTATTATATTTTCCTATTTAGTTAATTCATTTGTCATTTCTATTATTTCCTTATTATTTAACTTCTATAATTCTCAATTTTCGATTATTCGCTTCCGCATTATTCCGCTATATTCCTAACATGTGGTATCAAAGCGGTTTAATTGAGAATTATTTTCAAAGATGTCGACTGTTACCAAGTTTGATATCGAGAAGTTCAACGGGAAAATTAGCTTTTCTATCTGGAAGGTTCAGATGAAAGCCGTTCTAACCCAGAACGGTTTGAAGAAAGCGCTAGCTGGGAAGAAGAAGAAACCAGCTACAATGACAAATGAAGATTGGGAAGATTTGGATGACAAGGCACGTTCAACCATTTAATTGTGCCTATCTAAATCGGTTCTACATGAGGTGATAGGTGAGATGACTACGTCAGGTTTATGGTCCGAGCTGGATTCGCTCTACATGGACAAATCTCTGGCGAACAAGCTGCGCCTAAAGGAGCGGCTATACACAATTCGTATGACGGAAGGTACTTCAATTCAGTCTCATTTGGATGAATTCAATTCTATTTTATTGGACTTGGAAAATATTGATGTCATAATTGAAGATGGGGATCGTGCTATTTTATTGCTTGTTTCTCTCCCTGAATCATACAAGCATTTCAAAGAAATTATGCTGTATGGTAATTCTTTTGGAGTCCTAACTTTCGACAGTGTTAAGTCGAACCTATTGTCCAAAGAAAAATTTGACTTAGAAACTAAGTCTGATGACAAAGGTGAAGGCTTGACTGTTAGGGGTTGTTCACTTGAAACAAGGAGTAGCAATAAAAGTTCTAGGTCCAAGTCCAAAGGACGTATGTCCAGCAAATCCTGTAAGTACTGAAAGAAGCATGGTCATGATGTGACTGAATGCTTCAAATTGAAGAACAAGCAAGAGAGAGAGAAGAAGTCTGCTGAAGCTACTGTTGTGGAAAGTGATTCAGAAGGCGATGTTATGTTATCTGTTAGCTCCGGTGACAAACGGAGCGACACTGAGTGGATTCTGGACTCTGGTTGTACATTCCACATGTGTCCACACAAAGACTGGTTCATCTCTCTGGAACCAGTTGATGGTGGAGTTGTCTTGATGGGTAATGATGCCCAATGCAAGGTTAGTGGAATTGGAAGTGTTCATATCAAAACTCATGATAACGTTGTCAGGACTCTTACCAATGTTCGGTATATTCCTGATTTGAAACGTAATCTGATTTCATTGGGCACCTTGGAATCTCTGGGGTGCAAGTACATAGCTGAAGGTGGAGTTCTGAAGGTTATAAAAGGCTCTCTTGTTCTCATGAAAGCTTCTCGTTCTGGAAGCTTGTACGTGTTGCACGGCAGTACTGTGACAGGTTCAGTTGCGGTATCCTCATCGGTGTCTGATGCTGATCTCACTCAACTATGGCATATGCTTCTGGGGGATATGAGTGAGAAAGGCATGCATATCCTGAGCAAGAAAGGCCTCCTCGGTTCAGGTACGGGTAAATTACATTGTGAGCATTGTGTTTTTGGGAAACAAAAGAGGGTTAGTTTCTCTACTGCAACACACCGTACCAAAGATGTATTGGAATATATACATTCCGATTTATGGGGACCGACTAAATTCCAGTCTATGGGAGACTGTAGATATTTTATTTTTATTATTGATGACTTTTCTCGTAAAGTCTGGGTCTATTTCCTAAAACATAAAAATCAGGCATTTTTTATTTTCAAAACGTGGAAAATTCTCGTTGAGACTCAGACAGGGAAAAAGGTCAAGAAGCTCAGGACGGACAATGGCTTGGAGTTCTGTGAGTCAGATTTCACTGAGTTCCGTGCAGCACAAGGAATTGCCAGGCACAAGACCTTGCCTGGAAAACCCCAGCAGAATGGTGTTGCCGAACGTATGAACAGGACTCTATTAGAGAGAGCTCGCTGTATGCTCTCTAATGCTGGGTTATGGAAACGGCGTGATTTTTGGGCCGAGGTCGTTTCTACTACATCCTATTTGATAAATAGGTCTCCACATTCATCCCTCAATTTCAACATTCTAGAGGAAGTTTGGTCAGGTAATCCTGTTGACTACTCTATGTTAAGAGTTTTTGGATGTCCTGCTTATGCTCATTCCAATACGGGTAAGTTAAACCCGAGAGCTGTCAAATGCATTTTCCTTGGGTATGCTTCTGAGTCAAAAGGGTATCGTCTATGGTCTCATGATTCTCACAAGATCATTCTAAGTCGAGATATCACTTTTGATGAAAATGCACTACTTTCTTCTGGAAAATATTGTGTTGTTCCCAGTACAGGTGATACACAGAGTACTGGAGAGAAGGTGGAGTTTGAGTTCATGCCTATGAATAGTATTACTACCACTGATGGTAATACCGAAGATGATGCATCTACTAGTACTGCGCCTCTCGTCGAGCAACAACGAGAGTATTCTATCGCTCAAGATCGCCCTAGGAAGACAATTAAAAAACCTGCTAAGTATGCCACTAGTGATGATGAAACTCACTTGGTTGCTTATGCACTTTCAGTTACACAGGAGTTTGATGGTGATCCATCTCGTTATTCTGAGGCTATTTCCTGTGTCAACTCGTCCAAGTGGTTTGTTGCTTACCAAGCTTCTTACAGTTGCTAAGTTCATGCAGTGCTTGAGTTTGGTTAGTTGATCCAGTTGTTAATTTTCACATTGAATTTGAACCAAGGTGGAGATTGTTGAGATGATGTGGCTCAAATCCGTGAATTCTTCATTCTACACAACCGGCTCCCCCTTGCACGTTGTTGGTCTTCTTTCTTGCACGTTGGCCGAGCTTCATGGAGCTTCACTCATTGCCGCATTTCTCTCTATTTGTGAATTCTATAAATTACCTTTGCATTTGCTTTGTTATTCACTCAATCATCAAACATCAATTCAATTGTAATTCTTTCTTTCTTTCTTTCACTCTCACGTGTCTTTATATACATATAATATATATATATATATATATATATATATATATATATATATATATATATATATATATATATATATATTTCCTTTTCTACTCTTTTAATTAAGAGTTCAATATATATATATATATATATATATATATATATATTATAGTTTCTTATTTAATTAATTCATTTGTCATTTCTATTATTTCCTTATTATTTAACTTCTATAATTCTCAATTTTCGATTATTCGCTTCCGCATTATTTCGCTATATTCCTAACACCTTTAATATATTAAAAATCATATTTATTCATGATCTACAATATAATTTGCAACACTTAATCTCACTCACAGATTTTCCCATGCATTTCGTTTCATGCGTTTATGATTTTTCGATTATGTGAAACCTAGCGAACAATACAATTTCCATGTGATTCCTGTAATTTATTTTTAAATGCATTTTCAAAAGAGATGCTGTTTTCTGTTTTATCTTCCATATGTAGTGGAATATGACATGCATTTTAAACTACAACAGGGGCATGCCATTGTTCAAGTTAGTGAATACACTTCCCTGCACTCAATCAATTTTTAAAAATTAAAACCTATATTATAGAATATAATTTAATTGATTAATTAAAAATTTTACCAAGAGTTATACTAATAATAATGTAATATGTGGTTATTAGTTAATTTAAGAAAAATCATGTGGTTATTACATCATATTATTATTTTCATAATATATTTTAAATTAATCTAAAAGCATTTTGTTTTTCTTGACGAGGGAACCCTCAACCAGTGCCTAAGGATATCTAAAAAAAAATTGACTATTAAGACTCTAGTAAAGTGATATAAAAAATCAGGACATGCATGCTTCTCACTATTAGGACTCTATGAAGATGAGTCATGTTATAAGTCTCTATCCCAGTATATCTGGGATTCCTTTAGTATATATATCTATGTCATTTGTACAGTTACGATTGAGTATTTTGAATACAATACAATAGCTCTCATCTGGTATCAAAGCTAGGGTTTTCCTTCAGATCCCATAGCTGATCCCGACGACTCTGTTAATTCTTCAGAACGGACTGTTTCAGATGTAGCTACGGGCTCTACGGTTTTGTCTACCGTATCCTCGCTTTCTTCTGCCCACCACTTCATTAGCATTAAGCTCACCCACCAGAATTTTTTGTTTTGGCGTACGCAAGTGATACCGTTTCTTTGCGGTCATGACTTGATTGGATTAGTTGATGGTTATATTCCCTCTCCACCTGCGTTGCTTCCGCCGGTGGCCGAAGGTGTGCCTCATTTGCCGAATCCGGAGTACGCGGCTTAGGTTCGCCATGATCAAGCTCTCTTGTCGCTGCTAGTGTCTTCGCTATTGGAGGAAGTGATGTCGCTTACTGTTGGTTGCCGGACGTCCCATGAGCTATGGGAGGCTATCGAGCAGTCGCTGGCTTCGGCTTCTCACTCCCGGCAGCTTCATCTTCTCAGTTAGCTTCATGGGCTTCACCAAGGTGATTCGTCCATAGTAGATTACCTGAGTCGCACCCGGCTTGTCGTTGAAAATCTCTCTCTCGTCGGCTGGGCAGTCTCGCTTGAAGAATAGAATCTATACGTCTTCCAGGGTCTAAGGCCTGAGTTCCATGGGATTACAGCCTCCTTGGCGATTCGTGGTCGACCTGTCACGCTCCAGGAGCTTGCGGACTTTCTCGGGTCCCAGGAGTTCATCACCGGCGATGAGTTTGCGGTGACTGGTAAGCAACCAGCGGCGGCATTTGCTGTTCAGCGAGGAGGACAGTGCGGCTGTGGTTATGGCGCTAGGTCCGACCAGTCTAGTTCTAGCTCACAGCAGCGTGGTGGTCGTGGTGGTCGATCGTCGCGTGGTGGCTCCGGTCGATAGCAGCGCGGCAATGGCAGGGGGCGTGGCCGGAGTTGGTCTGGGCAGACTCAATGCCAAATCTGTTGGAATTTTAGTCACTCTGCTTTATCTTATTTTCGTTCGCCCGGTCACACTTGGTTTCCTGACACAGGTGTGACTCATCATGCCACGCCCGATATAGCTGCCCTTTCTAATTCAGAACCTTATACTAGTGGTGACACTCTTCGTGTCAATGACGGTACGCAATTATCTCATAGTAATGTTGGCCATGCTTTCCTATCTGCTTCCTCTTGGACTCTTCGTTTATCTCATATTTTGCATGTTCCTTCTTTATCTACTTCTTTATTGTCTGTTCAACGTTTTGCGACAGATATTAAGGTCTTTTTTGAGTTTCGCCCTTCGTTTTTTGGTTGTGAAGGATATTCAAACCCAAGAAATCCTTCTACGAGGCAATAGTTCTGGTGGGCTCTATACCTTGCTGGTTCCTATTGTCTCTCCTTCTGCTTTTCTCACTGCTCGTGCTTCGGTTTCTACGTGGCACGATTGTTTGGGTCATCCACATTAGCGTGTTCTTGGTCGTGTCCTACAGTCTTGTTCGGTTAGTGAGTCAAATAAATATGTTTCTAGTTTATGTTCTGAGTGTCAACTGGGCAAATCTACGCGTTTCCTATTGCCACGGGTTAAGTATGTTAGTTCGAATGTACTTGATTTAGTTTATACTAACAGTTGGGGACCTGTTCTTGTGTTATCCTCTGATGGTTATCATTATTTTGTATTGTTTACAGATGTCTATTCTCGTTTTACCTGGTATTTCCCAATGAAATTAAAGTCTGATATATACTCTGTCTTTGAGCATTTCCGTTGCCTTGTTGAGCATTTTTTAATTGCAAGATTAAAGCTATTCAGTCTGGCTTAGGGGCTGAGTATAAGAAATTGCATTCTGTCTTTATGCAACTTGGTATTAATCACAGGCAATCTTGTGCTTACACACACGAACAAAATGGTCATGTGGAAAGAAAGCATAGGCATGTGGTTGAAACTAGTCTTGCACTTATGGCTCGTGCTTCAGTGCCTTCTCGTTTTTGGCATTTTGCTTTTGAGTCTGCTGTCTTTCTTATTAACAAAATGCCGTCTCTACTCTACAGAATTCTAGTCCTCATCTTTTGTTGCACAAATCTCCGCCTTCTTATTCTTTTCACTGTGTGTTTGGCTGTTTATGTTATCCTCATTTGCGGCTGTATAATCGTCATAGGCTATCCTATCGCTCTTCCCCTTGTGTTTTCCTAAGATATCCTGAGTCTTTTAGGGGCTATAGGTGCATGGACTTGCAGACTAATAAGATTTTTGTGTGTCGTCTTGTTCGATTTGATGAGGGTGTGTTTCCCTTTACTGCTAAGACTGTTTTGCAGGCTTCTTTAGTCTCTGTGCCAACTCCTTGGGTTGAGGCGATTATTTCCCCCACAATTGCTTCTCCTCTGGTGCATTCTTCACCTCTTGCTATGGCTGCTCATAAACGCACTCGAGGTCGTCCTCGTCGTCGTACCACTCGTCCCACAGAGCGGACACATTCAATGGCTACAAGGAGTTGATTTGTTGCTCCAGTTGCAGGTTTAACTGTGCAGGTCTCTACTCCTGATCCGACTTGTTACGCGCAGGCGGTTAAGTTCCCTCAATGGTAGGAAGCGATGGATCAAGAGTTCAATGCTCTCTTGCAGAATCAGACATAGTGCCTGGTTCCTTCTAGTTCTGCTATGAACGTCATTGGCTGTAAGTGGGTCTTCTGTACCTAGATGAAAGCTAATGGCTCGATTGAGAGGCACAAAGCTAGGTTAGTCGCTAAGGGGTTCAATCAGGTACCTGGTCAAGATTTCTTTGACACGATCAGTCCAGTAGTTAAGCCCACTAAAGTCTAGTTGCTTCTTTCCCTTGCTCTTTCCTCTGGCTGGTCAGTGAGGCAGTTGGATGTTCATAATGCATTCTTGAATGGCAACTTGAGTGAAACTGTTTATATGCGTCAGCCTCCAGGTTATATTGATTCTCAGTTCCCTGATCATGCTTGTTTGCTTAAGCGGTCCCTATATGGTTTAAAGCAGGCTCCGAGTGTAACACCCCAATTTTCTCATCCTGGATTTATTACAAAATTCCAAATAATACATCGCGGAAGCTTACATCTTATCACCAGAAAACTGGGTGCTACCGCCACACCTAGAGTGAATTCTATCACCTCTCGACAAACTCCACTCTAAGTGCACAGGCTAAACTTACAACATCAATATACAACATCAACATCAAACTTAATACATATGGAAATAACCCTTCCAAGGTGTCTATTCTAGGATAGAGTAGACCTCAACCTGTACCTCCATCCTATTCAGAGCTCATCGGGCTACAAGGGCCCACGCTACACTGCATCTGATAAGGAAAACACATCGAAGTGTAGTTAGCACGACGGCTAAGTAAGGGGATCCGTTGTCACTTAAAAGTAGACAAAGGTTTGAAAATATAATAGTTTGAAAGCTTGTAAAGGTTTTACCCATGATTTGAAAATCTACCTGCAACCAAATGATTCACAACAGATAGTATAGTAGCGTATATACGTTAAATCATGTAAAGCTTTTCTCAAATAAGAATAATGGCATAACTGCCGCTCAAAATCATTTCCACGTCTTTCAGACGAATTTGTAAAGCTTCTCATTTCCAGGAATTTCATCATTTTCATCTCAAAAGAGAGTTCAACAGCACACTTCAGTGCTCGATCATATCAAGCAAATTGACCATAATATAAAAATAAGTATAAGGTTCATCATATTCACACTACACGCGTGAATTTTCACAACCATACTTGACATCTTCACAATATCCCATTTGTCAGACATCAATCGTTTAGTTCTCGGAACTAGTATCACACATCTCATCATAGACATTGATGCAACCATTACTTATTAAAACTCGACTTAGTTTCATTTCAAAGTATGAGGCCTTATAGGAAATGTTGAATATTCCTTGTCGTTGACCGATTGAACCTGGAACTTGGGCTTGCGGTCATTACCCAAATTCTCTTCTCGGTCCCTTGGACGAAGGTTCATTAGAATGGCCCCTAGTGTGGCCCCGCCTAGGTCCATTAAAATGACACCAACCCGGAGACGACAGAGTCAATACGCTTAAGTGTGCGCACCCCCACAGTCTAGCCATAAATGAGTGACGTAGAGACTCGGCGAATAGACTTTGCCAAAGTACGAATACAACCGTACATATTTCAATGACAACCTTCGGTAATTATAGCCCGAGGTAAAACAAGACAACAAGGTTGTGACACCCCAACTTTTTCACGAGCTGAGATGGCTAAAACTTAACACAAAAGCTGCCTATCTCAACTATAAAACATAACATAGCGGAAGCGAATTAAAACCTAAGGGGCATCATGCCACATCTAGGTAAGAAAACACGGCCTAGATGCACAGGCTAACCAAAAGAACTGAACTGCATAGATATAAATCCTCAAGCATATCCGAAACATCCAAAAATCTAAACAAGAGTATATAGAATCTCATACTGGCGCACAGGCCCAAAACATAAGTCTAAAACATAATAAACTAGTCTAAGCCGCCTCATACGGATATATCTCTATCGCGCTCACGCTTAGACTTATTGCATACCTGGAAAACATACAAGAAACCATTAGCAAAAGACTGCTAAGCAACCACCATTCACACCCGCAAGGAAGTATAGATATATATAAGTTTGTAAAAAGGTTTACACACCCATATAGAATATACACACCAACGAACTGTTCACGTTTAAAACCAGATACTCAACAACAACACGCTGAAAGAATATATAAACCAAGACTTCTCATCGATTCCAACGTCCAACCGAATCACAACTCAACCGAATACTCATAAGAAACAACCAAACTAGAATATATCCAAGAATAACCAATAATCAACAAGATACACTACAACTCAAGAGTCAACAAAGAACCAAACGGACCTCAACCCAAGGATAAGCACCAAGAACCTCAACTTCCAACCCAAGTACCAATTCTCCACACCAAACACCAAGCCCGAAAGTTAGAAGTCAGTTGCACAGGGGTAAAAACCCAATCACAGGGACAGAAGTCCAATCACAGGGACCGAAGTCCAATCACAGGGGTAAAAACCCAATCACAGGGACCGAAGTCCAATCACAGGGACCAAAGTCCAATCACAGGGACCGAAGTCCAATCACAGGGGTAAAAACCCAATCACAGGGACCGAAGTCCAAAGTTAGTTCCACAGTTAGTTCATCCTCAAACAGCCCAAGAGATACTCAAAGATCCACCACTCCATACTCATACTCAAACTCAGCCCAAGAACCATCACTCAGAGTGTTCATCTCAGATATGAACACAAACCAACTCCCAGATAGTACAATCAAGGATTCAACCAACCAAATAGACTCATATAATGAACCAAGAGAAGTGAATAAATACTCAAGACATGGTAAAATACCCCAACAAAATACTCCAACAAAACCAGAACAAAAGTTGAAACAACCAAGCAGCAGATCAATAAAATAGCTACTGGAAACAGAACCCAGAAAGAACCAACGGAACAGACCGGCGGAGTGCTCTACACCGCCACACCTGCCCGCCTCCTCCAACTGAACAACATGGCGGAACGCCATGCCCCGCCACCCTGTACCGCACGAAGGGAACGGAGTTCCCCCACGGCACGCCACACACCGCTACTCTCTTCTGCCATACACGTATGGAGTCCCTGGGCGGGACACATTATACCGCCCAAGTGCACCGCAAGTGCATTCCCCACACACCAGTTCCCAGACCAGACCAGAATACACGATATTCATTTCCAGAATGCAAAATAGGATCAGATTACTCAGATTACATATTAAAACTCGACTTAGTTTCATTTCAAAGTATGAGGCCTTTATTAAAACTCGACTTAGTTTCATTTCAAAGTATGAGGCCTTATAGAAAACTCGACTTAGTTTCATTTCAAAGTATGAGGCCTTATAGGAAATGTTGAATATTCCTTGTCGTTGACCGATTGAACCTGGAACTTGGGCTTGCGTTCATTACCCAAATTCTCTTCTCGGTCCCTTGGACGAAGGTTCATTAGAATGGCCCCTAGTGTGGCCCCGCCTAGGTCCATTAAAATGACACCAACCCGGAGACGACAGAGTCAATACGCTTAAGTGTGCACACCCCCACAGTCTAGCCATACATGAGTGACGTAGAGACTCGGCGAATAGACTTCGCCAAATTACGAATACAACCGTACATATTTCAATGACAACCTTCGGTAATTATAGCCCGAGGTAAAACAAGACAACAAGGTCCTCGTAACTTCTTGAAACTAAGGTTTTATTCATTTTAAAATCATTTTCTCATCAATCAAGTGAGGTACATACTCACTAAAAATGTTATTTTCCTTTAAAAATAAGGTTTTGACAACCTGGGTACCAAAATAGCATACGTTCTTCAACGTAAGTTTTCAGAAACGTTTTTACAGGCCCAAAGGCTTTTCAAGCATAGTTCAAGTACGAGCAAAATTTGGAAGAAAATACAGTTGAGAAAATACTAAACACAAGCTAATGACTCATCGGATACTTATATATTCTACTAACACTACATATATCCATTCCCAATACTTATTCCTTATCATGAACTTCAGTCCATCTTACAATCCAATCATCATCGGTAATCCATAATCATGATTCCACCATTAACTAATAATAGATAGTTATTCTTACCACTATCGTAATCAACAACTCCCACCATGATCAACACCATTAGATCATAACTTGAGGATATCGCACATCCATATATATATAACTTTCCAATCGGTAAAGTCTTTGCCTATCCATAATCCAAAATCGTTCAATACTTATTTCCTCAAGATTCACCATATACGATCTTTATCTCAATCTTTCCATATAACACTTTCCTGAATATATATATCATAATATCATTACTACTTAATATTCCTCTAACCCATAATATCTTTACCAAAGAGATATTTTAAATCCTCAAGTAACACTAACAATCTCTAAATCAAAAAAATCACTTCCAAGTTCTTAAAATAATAACCCAATTATCATTCTTCATCATCCATTAGATCATTTACCCATCACGTCATTATCAATCTATCATTAGCATCACCGTTACCACTTAATCATTATAATGAACCCACTATTCCACCATTATCGTCTAAAACCCATAAACTTCATTACCATTAAAATAAACTCCAACAACTTAAGTATCACCATAGTCCATGATCATGACATCGTTACTCAATCAACTCATCATCACCATTTCGTTATCATCATCATCATTAATCAACTAGCTACCATTAACTCATAATACTCATTAATCCATAATCTTCAATTAGCAACCCATAATCCACTATTATCAATAATAGTTATCATCAATCCATTAATAACCCCTCATTAATTATATCTCCGTCACCATCAACCCCTAATCATCCTTTAATCACCAATAATAATTCAATAATAATCCAATCATTACCAACCAATCATTATAATAGAAAACAAATTAACACCATTAATAACTAATCATCACACTTAAGCTTAATCAAGTCATTACCTTAATCCACCATCCTTAATTAACAAAATTCGTTATTGCCCATAAATCACCATTAAACTTTAAGTACCCCTTAAATCCATCGTTAATATACTCATAAGCTATAAATCATCCAAGAACCACCATATCATAATCCATTTGCCAACATCCATATTCATAACTTCAACAACACTATTAATGAGAACTTACCAACACAACATTTTGTACATATATATTATGTAAAATACAATTACATATATATTATACATACCACATGTACATAACAATTTTACTTAGATCTCATCATATTTCAACCAAACAATCAATTATCCAATTTCAAGTGACTAAACCAACTTAAGGGATTCCTTACCTCAACCGGGGTTACTAGTCTAGTAGAAGACTTTTGGAGCTGATTTTCCCCAATTTCACCTTAAAACCCTAAGATAAAACACGGTAATACAAATATGGTTCAACAAAATTCTACCCAAAACTTTGAACTAGGAGTAAAAACATAACTTTTAACCGATTAAAATTGAAATTTACCGAACAAATTGCGATTGGAGCTTGAAACTTTGCTTCTCTCTCTCTCTCTCTCTCTTTCTCTCTTCACGAAATGGGAATGGGAATGAAGAAATGAAGAATGATCTTCATTCTTATCTCTTATATATATATATATATATATATATATATATATATATATATATATATATATATATATATATATATATATACACGTAATATCATATATATAATAATAATAATAATAATAATAATAATAATAAAATATATGGATTATTATCCATTCACATATATAATAATAATATTAATAATAATAATAAAATATGGATGTTTATCCAAATATATATATAATAATAAAATATGGATGGAAAAATGTGATAGAGAAAGTGACACTTGTCAAAATCTTGTGGTTCCAAAAATAAAAATCTCCCAACTTATCAGTTGTGGTCCAAACAGATAAAGTTTCGGTGAAAAATAATTTAAATAGGAAGAATTTTGAAACCAAAAATTTATCCCAGACTAAAACTCAAAATCGGGCTAGGTTCGGTACACCGCGAAATATAGCGATACTACGATTAAAATAAATTTTCATTGCTACGGGCTAATTTAACTAAATAGGAAATTCAAGAATAATAGTATGGTTCCTAATAATTCATTTCCTAGGACAATCGGGTCCGAACAAAATTCATAAAAAAATTTACTGTTCGTGACCGGTACGTACGATCGCAGCTTATTAACAACTATTCTAACTAGCAAAAAAATTATTCTGAATATCTATGAATCATAACTCATGAATGTCAACGCCTTAGGATAAAATAATAATGTTAGGAAAATACGGGGTATTACACAGAGGGCTTGGTTCAATCGTCTGCATGCTTTTTTGTTGTTTGTAGGTTTTCGGGCCTCTAAGACTGACGTTTCGCTGTTTTATTTTTCTCAAGCCTCTACTATTGTTTACTTACTGGTTTATGTGGATGATATCCTTGTTATGGGTAACAATTAGGCTGTGATGGAAAATCTGCTCTCCAAGCTGTCTAATGCCTTCAAGATTCGTGATCTTAGAGAGCCTGGTTTTTTTCTTGGGATTGAAACTGTTAAGTGTGTTGATGGTCTTATCCTTTCGCAGCGTAAATACATGAATGATATTCTCAAACGTGTTGGTATGACAAATTGCAAGCCTCTTGCTACTCCTCTATCTGTTTTGAGATCCTCATCTATCAGTACAGACCTCTATGATGATCCCACTAGGTATAGGAGCCTGGCAGGTGCGTTGCAATACTTGACTGTCACGAGGCCTGACTTATCTTTTGCAGTTAATCTTCCCTGCCAGGACATGCATGCCCCCACTACCACGCACTAGGAGCACTTGAAACGTGTGTTAAGGTATGTCAAGGGCACACTTTCTATGAGCATGCGACTGCGTAAGTCTGCTTCCGTTGAACTGCATGCGTTTTCTGATTCTGACTGGCCTGGCTGTCCTAAAGACAGAAAGTCCACTAGTGGCTATGATGTATTCCTTGGAACGAATCTCGTGTCCTGGGTGTGCAAGAAATAGAGAACTGTTGCTAGGTCATCAACTGAGGCTGAGTACAAGGCTATAGCTGATGTCTGTGTTGAGGTGGTCTAAATTCTCTCCTTGCTGCATGAGATAGGTGCTCCCAATATTCCGGTTCCCAAGCTCTGGTGTGACAACCTTTGTGCTACCTACATGTGTGTCAATCCAAATTTCCATGCTCGTACAAAGTATGTGGAAATAGACTATCATTTTGTGAGGGACAAAGTTGCTTCAGGAGACATTCAGGTGAATTTTATTTCTACAAAGGATCAACTTGCTGACATCTTTACCAAGCCTCTTACGGGACCCAGGTTTGCTTTTCTGAGAAACAAGCTTCAGGTTATTGATATACCCTTTGCTTAAGGGGGAGTATTAGGACTCTATGAAGTTGATTCATGTTATAAGTCTCTATCCCAATATATATGGGATTCCTTTAGTATATATACATATGTCAATCTGTACAGTTACGATTGAGTATTTTGAATACAATACAATAGCTCCCATCATCACCATATACAAAAATCATACAATTTTAGTCATCTTTGATTTGGCTATTTTTAATTTGTGTAATTAATTTTTCCTTCGTTTTTTTTTAATTTCAAATTTCAAGTTTGTGTGAGTGGTAAATGTAGGATTGTGTAGCAAAGTCCTAAAAAATATAAGGTTACAAGAAATTTTCACAATGCCAAAAAGAGATCTGTTACTACTATATGCAAGAAAATTTTACTTTTAGTTATCGACCATTGTGACATTGTTACTGATAAGGATAAAATCCCGATCTACGCAGCCCGGTAGGTTCTACTGGCCTTAATATCAGTATCGGTCTAAACCTAACCAACCGGTCTATTATCCTGTATGAGCTTGACTACCCTCTCGGCCTAGTTAAGTCGGGTAGGGGTTCTTGCCCGACCTTAGGGGCAACCTTAGTAGGCAGGCGTCTCGACCTGGGACTGAATCTCATTCGTCTCAACCTCAACCAGTTCGGGGTTGACACTTGGCCTTCACCCGGTGGGCCGCGGTAAGGGCCGGTGCATGACTGACACGCGTAGAACATGCCGCCAGCCCAGAACCTATCCCTAGTGGCAGGTATAAAAAGCGCATTTAATGCTGGCACTGGGACTTTTTGGCTGTTCCATCTAAAAGATAGTCAAAGAAGACCCAGAACCTCTAACCCACTGTCACGTAGAACGATTTTAGATAGGGTATTCCGATTTGTACCCGTTTGTGTATTAATATAGAGTATTTAATTCGTACCTCTGTATATTACTTTATCATTTTGGCGCCATCCGTGGGGACCAAATAATCTAAGCCGATCACTTAATTTCACTTTTCGGTCTCTGACCATGTACCCATACATGGACAACTTCGCCGCTGCCAACCCGGAGCAGGAGGCACCATCAGACCTTCGGTCTCAACTCAGTTCCCGCGAAGAGCCGAACAACATGGCAAGGGCACCGACCCTCGACCCAGTTAACGTTATCCATCAGCCACATGCACTTCCTATCCCCGTCGGGCCGGTCCCCTATCAGTACCCGGCATACCCGGTGGACCCGAACATGTAGTGGTGGCCTAATTCACCGCGTTTTTACGCACAACCGTTCGCTCAGCCTTTTCCGTTCCAGCCGATGACGCCCGTTCAGCCCCAGGTCCCTCAACCTGAGACTACTTCGATTGAGGCTACCGCGACGGCTACTCCCGGGCTGAGAAGAGCTCACTCTGAGAGGCGTTCAGTGTCGTCCAGTTTGCACGAGCCGATTCCCGCGCGACGCCCAGCACTCTCCCGGTTGAACGGATCCTTGGCCCCGCGCCCCGCTGACCGGGGAGAGCCGCCGATGGCGAGCGCTTTTGAACGGCTGGATTTGCCTTCCAACTCCCGAAGTCACTGCCACCAGGACACTGCTCGGCATTTAGGTCTCTCTAGGGGAATACTTGATCAGGTCCGAGCGGAATTTAACGAGTGGAAGTAGGAACATGGCGATGGTAGTTCGGCCAACAGAGCCAACAATCCGTTAAGGACTCCTTTCACTCAGGAGATCATGAGTAAGCCATACCCCATTGACCTGCGCGTACTGGCCTGGGGGACAAAGATTACGGTGGCCGGTCAGATCCTGAACAGCATGTTAACTCGCATTATGGCAACATGGTTATGATGGCGGTATCGGAGGCCGTCATATGCCGAAAATTTTACTCCACACTGACCGGTAGGGCGGCTGAGTGGTTCAGAACCTTAGAACCAGAATCCATTTCCAATTTATGAGAACTAGCACGCAGATTCATCCAAAGATTCGCCATGTCCATGACAGTCAAGAAACACTTGTCCCACCTGGAAAATGCTAAGCAGCTGGAGGGCGAGCCGCTCTCCGTATTCATCGAACAGTGGAAGATTGCGATGACAGAGATTGAGCCGGTTGACGACGCAACGGCAACCAACCTATTGTTAACCTCTTTGCGGGCCGGGAACCTTTACCAGTACCTGATCCTCTGACCACCCCTTTGCTATGAAGATTTCGTTCGCAGAGTAGTCGACATTGCCACTGTTACGGAGGCGAACTCGGCTAAGAGGTTGATGGAGACAGGTGGACCGAGCAGAGATCAAAGAGATCAATAACCAGTGGCGGAGGTGTTGCAATATGCCCAAGCTTGTCACATGATCCAGCTTCCCGCACCATCAAAAGATGGCGTAGGACCTACACGTCGACCTTGTTGAGGAGGCCAAACCCGAGAAAATGCCAAAGTTAGAGCCAATAACATTCACGGATCGGGATCTCATGAGCAGCGCATATTGTGTGACCGAGCCCTTGGTCGTAACTATAGACATCAACGGCGTTAACATTCAGAGGGTGATGGTGGATACCGGCTCAAGCGTCAATGTTATGTATTTGGAGATCTTTAAAAAACTCTAGTTAGACTGGTCCGAGTTGACCCCAGTCAGGACTCCACTGTCCGGCTTCACGGGGGCCATGGTACACTCGGACGGAGTTGTGCGCTTACCGGTCGAAGTCAGGGTCGCCCAAGGGTAATGATGGAATCCATCGTGGTCGACCTTGTTTTCGTCCACAACGTGACATTGGGACGATCGGGAATCTCGCAGCTCGGAGCCATCATTTCCATGCCACACCTCTGCATGAAGTTCCAGACCCCGGGAGGCGTAGGCATAGTGAGAGGTGATCCCCAGTCGGCCAAGCACTGTTACGTTAGGGCGGTCTAAAGGCAGGATGCTAGCACGTCTAGGGTAAACACCATCACCAAGAGAAGAGATGATGACCAGGTTGACGAACCTGAGCCGTCTGAAGAAGTTGAGGAAATCGCTTTATTTGATTCCCGACCTGACCGGACCGACAAGATCGGCACAACTTTGAGTCCAGACCTTAGGCAGGCCATCTTGGCTGTTCTCCGAGAGTACATGGACATTTTTGCCTAGGGCCCCAAAAACATGCCGAGGATTGACCGACAAATCATCTGTCACCATTTGCCAGTGAGGACGGAGTCGAGACCAATCAAGCAGAAACAAAGGTATTTGTCGGCTGACCGGTGGGAGTTAGTTCGAAGGGATGTAAAGTCATTAGCCGCCGCCGAGCATGTCCGTGAAGTCCAGTATCCTGAGTGGTTGGCCAATGTGGTCTTGGTGCCCAAGTGCCAGGCTTGGAGAATGTGCGTCAATTACACCGACCTCAATAAGGCTTACCCGTTGGACCCATTCCCGTTCCCAAGCTACCATCAGATAGTAGACGAGACGGCCAGGGCCGAATGTTGAGCTTCATGGACGCGTTTAGAGGGTACCATCAGATAATGATGGCCGAGGAGGACGAAGCCAAGACGGCGTTTATCACCCCGGACGGCCTGTAGTGCTACCGGTGATGCTGTTCGGTCTTCGGAATGCCGGAGCTACTTACCAAAGGATGGTGAACGACGTGTTCAGTAACTTGATCGGCGGGACGATGGAGGCGTACTTTGACGGCATGCTAATCAAGAGCGCGGATATGCGCAATCATGCTGGAGACCTCCGAGAGAGTTTTGAAGTCATGAGGCGGCACCAACTAAAGCTCAACCTGGCCAAATGTACCTTCGCCGTGCAGACCGGGAAATTCTTGGGATTCATGATGACAAGGAGAGAAATAGAGCTTAACCTCGCAAAAGTTAAGACAATCGTCGACATGAGGCCGCCGACCACAGTCCGAGAGGTCTAACAATTGACAGGCCGGTTGGCTGCACTAAGTCGTTTCCTCTCGAAGCTCGCAGAATGGGCTCACCCGTTCTTCCAAACTTTGAAGAAGACTTCCGCGTTTACATGGAAAGAAAAATGCTAGAGGGCCTTCGAGAGTCTTAAAGAGTACCTCACTTCACCGATAGTGCTTTCAAGACCTGAGCCCGGAGAAGAGTTACAAGTTTACCTATCGACATCTGATCGGGCCGTCAGTACGGTACTCTGCAGAACAGACGTTGATGGCGTGCAGAGGCCGGTCTATTACACTAGCGATGCGGTTCAAGGGCTGGAGTTGTGGTACTCTTGTTTAGAAAAGGTGGTGTTTGCCTTTTATACGGCAGCTAAGAAGCTCACCCCCTACTTTCAAGGTCGGGTGGTTCAAGTGTTGATACATCAACTGATGGCCGCAATCCTTAGAAAAGGTGGTGTTTCCCTAGAGTCGTTCGCGTCCACTAACATCGAAACGACGTCGTTTAGGATCAGGGTCTATAGTGCACTGTGGATCCCTGGTCCACGATATAACGATATGTACAGAGATCACAAAAAAAGAAAAAGAAAATAAAAAGAAAAGGCTAATTAACGTTAAATGGCAATCGTTATACCCTGCACCACGGTGCACATAGCAATGTGCACCACGTACATAAAACGACGTCGTTTCGGTGTTAGTAGACGCGGACGCGAATGACTCAGGGAATTCATTATCTATAATACACATAATCATTATCTATAATACACAGAACGTTTGCCTAGAATACACAAAATGTTTGCCCAGAATACACAGAATATTGACACAAAATACACAGATGTTAGTGGACGCGAATGACTCCAGGGAATTCATTATCTATAATACACATAATCATTATATAGAATACACAGAACGTTTGTCTAGAATACACAGAATGTTTGCCCATAATACACAGAATATTGACGCAAAATACACAGAACCCATCCTCCTAACATTCGAATGCACAAATACATCATAACTTGTGTGTTAATAACATGAATACACATAATATTTACACAAAATACACAGAACTCATCCTTCTAAACATTCGAATGCACAAACACATCACAACATGTGTTACTAACATGAAATCACAACATGTGTTACTAACATGAATACACATAACGGCTACCTATAATACACAGAACGGTTGCCTAGAATACACATAATGATTGCCTGGAATACACAGAATATTAACTTCAATACAGAGACCGGCCGAAACGGGAAACGCAATTTCCAAAAAAAAAAACAAACGATTAGTTTACAATGCTCAAAACGACGTCGTTTAGGTACGTGGTGTACATTGCTATGTGCACCGTGGTGCACAGTATAATTTGCCGTTAAATGGGACTTGGGCTTCAATAATTTTAAAATAGTTAAATCATTGTTTTAGGCCGAATAAATAAAGCAACAAGGCCCAACTCTTATTATTATGAACAACCCTAATAGTCCAAAAATATTATTTATTAATCCTAATTATTCAACTTATTATTATATTAGTACAAAATATAAAATAGAGTTCAAAATAAATATAATATTAAATAAATAAAACTAATTTATTATAATAAACTAAATTTAATATATAAATAGTGCTTATCATCATTCTATTGAAAATTATCAAATGTTCAAAGCTTTCAAAGTGCTAGAAAAATCTGACCAGTGAATGAATAGAAAAAGAGCTACAATTTCATATCAAGCTCAAATGTTGACCAACGAGAAGTGAAGGTTCAAGTGTAAAGTCTACAAAAAGTTGGAGGATCAACATCTTTTGTGTTGTTAAACTTGTATTTTTATTCGGTGAAGTAGAAAGAGGCAGAGTAACAAGTTGTGACTTGTGATAAACTTGAAAACTTAAGGCTAACTTTGTGATAATGCTCAAGTGTTCCTATTGTATGAAGGGGTTTAGTGCAATCCTCCAAGGAGTTTTTGGAGAAGTGTGGAGTAAGTTTGTTTATAGTCGAGCAACTATAAAAATATCTCTCTCTCCCCCCTTACATGTATTTATATTAGTCTTTAANAAGTCTATTCCCCCCCCCCCCCTCCCTCTCCCCTCCCTCTAGACTATTGATTCAAACCCTTTGGTACCAACAAAGATAGACTTTCACAAAGAAAGAAGATCTCAAGCCAAGTCTGCATGCATAAAGTTGGAGAATCAACAAACCTTTGTGGTCGACCAAATATCCAGCCTACCATTGAGCAGAAAGAGACGGAGTAACAAGTGGTGTTAAACTTGTGAAAAACTTGATGAGATTTGAGGTCGACTTTGTGATCAAGGCTCAAGTGCTCTTAAATTGTACTATCATATCATAGTGCAATCCTCTTATGAGTTTTAGGAGATTAGTGGAGTAGACTAGGATTTGGCCTAACGACCAAAAAGGAATTTAAAATTCAAAGAAAGGCTATTCAACCCCCCCCCCCNCCCCCCCCCCCCCTCCCCTCTTTTTTAAACTCAAACAATAGGAAAATAGTTACAATTTTTTTCTAAAATTAAAATCAAATAACGTTGTTTTACTTCATGGTCCACGGTGATACTATACATAGACCGCTGTCCACAGTAAAATTTGCTCAAGGCATCTTTAACCTAAAGTTTACATGCAATAACATATCAAATGAGCTTATGGGCCCACTGAAATTTTTTTCTAAGTTAGAGTGTCTAATAGATTTTTGTTTTATTCGGAGGTCTAATTGTTATTTTCTAAATTGTTTAATGTCTTATTCGACTCTTATCACTTTTTAAACTATACTGTCAATGCTAAAAGAAAAATGTTTTCTATCCCTTCTAAAGTTTTTACTCTTAATTAAATTCTTTCTTATATCCCCTGAAGGCTAAAGTATCCAATCAAATATTACAATGTCAAAAGAGAAAATTAGGAAGTGAAAATTTTAGAAGGGTGAATAACATTACTCATACTAAAATTTATTACTCTATACTATATTATAATATGACATTTAGATAATATATATTAAATGGTAAAATATTAATTTTACTATTGATTAATAAAGTGATTGTTAACTACTTTTTAAATTTTGAATTAATATTATTATCAATTTTGATTATAAAGAAAGTTCATTACTTTAATATCAATCAATGAAAAATAGGTTTCAAAACCGTATATTATTGAATAAATTTAAAAGCGACAAATAATCACTTCTATCAACCTATCAAAATGAGTTTTAGAAACTCTTTTTTACTAGAAATAGAATGAATCATTCATATAATGCTTGGTCGGTTAAAAAAATAAAAAAATAAAAAAATAAAAAAATTCTATTGGTTACAAGAGAACGATCCAAAGTACAAGAGTTGAATCTTTAGCTTGTATACAAGCGTAGATTTTACTGTGGACCGCGCATCAAAACGACGTCGTTTTGATTAATGAAAACAAACGGTTGAAACGGCCTCCGTTTTGTGCAACTGCAGTTCCCTTTTAACACAATTGCAGTTCCTTTTCGATATAACTGCAGTTTCATTCGACATTATACACTCAAATATGTGAAATTGTTATTCAATTTTCTTTCAACACAATTACAGTTTATTTTATAATACACTGCAGTTTCCTTTCAACACAACTACAATATCATTTCGATATAACTACAGTTTCATTGAACAATATACACGCAATAAAAATGTGAAACTGTTATTCAGTATCAGTTCAACACAACTGCAGTTTCTTTTCAACACAACTGCAGTTCCTTTTCTATATATACCTACAGTACCAAAAAATGTGAAACTGTTATTCAGTATCAGTTCAACGCAACTACAGTTCCTTTTCGATATACCTGCAGTTACAAAAAAATGTGAAACTGTTATTCAGTATCAATTCAACACAACTGCAGTTCCCTTTCAACACAACTGCAGTTTCTTTTCGATATAACTGCAGTTTCATTCGATAATATAAAAATAAATGTGAGGCAGTATCATTTTAGATGGATTGTAGTATCAGTTACGGAGCTCCGTTACGACTAACGGTCGCCGTTTCTCCCACTTACTGAAACGACGTCGTTTTGTGACCATGGTCCACAATGCATTGTGGATCATGGTCCACCGTATAACGACTGGTCTTCCGTAAATTATTCTGTGGACCCGGATCCACCTTACAAGGTGGACCCATACACAATTTACATACTAAATATTCACAATTTACATTTTAAAATTTCACAGTTTGTATACTACGAACACACAATGTTAACATATATGTAATTCACAAGTTCCTTTCAAATACTGTAGTCACACAATGCTAACATATTAGGATTTATTGTATTCACAAATTTTCTTCTACAGTTATATGTTTTGACTTAGAAACACAATTTATATTCTAGAATTTCATAATTCTAATACTAAAAATACACATCAATTAACACAGAAATGATTAAGTTTAACCTTGCAAGGTAGACCCTGGTCCATGGCATAACGCTCTCATCTTTTGGAGTGCTTCTTCTTGGAATTTAAAGGCATGATAATGTGATATGACTGAAGTACAGATTTGAAAACTTTTTCTTTTTTCTTGAAAATATTTGAAAACTTATTATTAACCCCACATGCTTTATTCCCTTTACCAAATGTTAAAGTTGGAAATAATTTATCCAACGAATTTGAAGTCTAAAGTGATTAGTGGAAAATTCTGTCCAGATTTAATTTGTCTGGGTAAGCTCCGAGCAAATTAAAGCAAACTTTTGGTTTCAACGTTATAATGGGACATGAGTCATCACATGACAAAAACCAAAAAGAAATTAACGCCTTTGCTAATTATTTTGCTTTTTCTTATGGTACATGACAAAAACCAAAAAGAAATTTATGCGTTTGCTAATTATTTTTGCTTTTTCTTATGGGACATGACAAAAACCAAAAAGAAATTTATGCGTTTGCTAATTATTTTTCTTTTTCTTATGGGACATGACAAAAACCAAAAAGAAATTAACGCGTTTGCTAATTATTTTGCTTTCTTTGTTTGTTTGGTTTTATTTTTTAAATAGTTAATGGTAAAATTTATGTGCAACTTAATTGGTATTAATATTAATTCAAAATTTTAAAAATAGTTAACAACTACTCACCCTGTCCCATTTTATCTGTCTTACTTTCCTTTTTAGTTTGTCCCAAAATGTTGTCTTCTTTCCAAAATTGAACATCATCATCATTCTACTGTTTCCAATTTACCCTTATAACTTTTGCTTTCTTTATTGCTTTTTATTTCAAAAAGTGAAAAAAGTAAGGAGCATAATTGAAAAGTACATTACATTTACTTTAATTTCTTAAAAAGACAATCAATTCGGGACGGAAGGAGTATTTTACTAATTAATAGTAAAAATCATATTTTATCATCTCTCATTATCAATTTAAAGGTCATTCTCTATTGTTTACTTATTTCACAGCTGATATTAGTTAAATTTTAGGAAGGGAACGAAACGCTTATTTTATTAGGGAATGAGTTTTGCAATTAAGAGGTAATCAAAACTCATAGTAGTATTCTAAAAACTTGTCAATCAAACATTAACAATGACATTGATACCCATTCCTGATAGTTAAACCTGTAACCAATCACACCCTTAGTTCTCACTAATTATTGGTTATATTTGGAATTAGATAAAAGTAATTATTATTTATTTAATACTTACACAACTACAAATAACAATTTTAACGTCGACTTTTTGAGATAAACAACGTCAATTTTATTTCGACGCCATTCTGGCAGACGTAATAAATAAATGATACGACGTCGGTTATAAAAAACCAACGTCGTATGCATTTAAAAAAATCTTTAATTAAAACAGACGTCGATTTTTAGCTAAAAACTAACGTCTTATATTTTAATTAATTTTTTTAAAAATATATATATGACTCGATTTTTGTTAAAAACCGATATCGTATGTATATATTTTTAAAATATTAAATTTATTTTATAATTTCCTCTCAAAACCTAAGCAATTTTACATTCATAATCTCCTATACTATTAAGGTTTGCGTAATATTGTAAAATATGATAATATAATTCATAATAAAATATATTCTTCCCTATGTTCATATTCATAATACAATTCTAGATTAAAATTACTAATCGTAATAATATAATACATATATTCCCCTGCAATGTAATCTATATCTATATTATTAATAAAAACAAAACCCTCAATTTTAACTTCCCGCCCAAAACACTCCTATACTATTAAAGTTTGCGTAATATTATAAAATATGGTAATACAATTCCTATTCGTAATACAAGTATACATTAAAATATGGTAATACAATTAATACAATTGTACATTAAAATATGGTAATACAATTCCTAATAAAATATATTTTTCTCTACATTCCTATTCGTAATACAATTCTAGATTAATATTACTAATCGTAATAAGTTTATGTTTGTGGTAATACAATTCCTATTTGTAATACAATTGTACATTAGAATATGGTAATACAATTCTTAATAAAATATATTTTTCTCTACGTTCCTATTCGTAATACAATTCTAGATTAATATTACTAATCGTAATAAGTTTATGTTTGTATTTTTAAGTTTCTTGAGTTCTATATTTTACTACAAATATTTTACTATCATTTTTATCGAGCAAAATTACTCTTATACTGTTAAATTTTCTTTAATATATATTAAATGCTACCATAATTATATGTAGTCATTTACCATTTTTTTATAACAAGAACTTAATGCACTAAATTATCATAAAGCAAATCAAACAAGAAAAAGGGGAGGGATTTACGCCCATCGATTCCCCGCAACCTGACATGGAAACCGCCTCCGATCCTGAGCAACAGAGTGGGTATCACGATTCACAGATCGCTTAACAAAATGGATAGCTACATCATGAATCAAAGATGCAATTTTTTTTAATGTCATCATCAAATAAAATACCTAAACCATAATTAAAAGAAGTAGCGGAAATAGCATGATAAACTATTTAGGAGTCAGTCTCAACATCAACATCGCTCACACCCAAATCCTTGAGCCAGCTGAGTGCCTCTCAAATACAAACTGCTTTGACCTCATTCACGTTAAAGTTGCCATGCATGTTGATCCCCTTGGCTGCAATGAATCGTCCGTCAACGTAACCCAGCCCAGCCCCATGATATTATTTGCATGATCAAAACAGCATCCGTGTTCATCTTCAGACGCCCAACACCTGACTTCCTCCATAACATAGATTCGGCAGTACCCCAGCAACCATTTCCACTGCATTTGCATTACTATAATTTGTCCACAAAGATAGGCACATGCTAATCACATCATCACCTACAAAATGAACCCCCTTCCAGACGCATTCATTCCTGTTGGTCTAGACTCCAAAGACCCCAGCATATCATTACCAATTTACATAGTAACTCATTACTAAGGGAAACCATGCAACCAAAAAACCAACCTGCCAAATCACCTTCGGTATGAGCCACTCAGCTGGCATTCCTAATTTAGCCCAAATATTCTTCTCTTCTTGACAGTTGACAAACAAATAGTAAGCAGACTCTACCACATGACCACACATATGACACATCAGAAAACAAGGCACCTGCTTCACATTAAGGGCGTCTCTCGTGGGTAAAAAAGTGTAAAAGACCATGCCAGCTGCCAACAAAACACTTTCACTTTGGGGCACATACACTCATTTACCATTTCTAAAATTCTAATTATAACAATTATTAATTATATCATAATTATTACCAAATTGTCAACTATAATTTTTAATATAATATGAATTCTATAACGAACTATGAATTTATGATTTTAAAAAATTATATATTATTGTTTTTTTAAAAAAAAATATGAATACAACTACGGAGGATGATTTTAATATTGAATATTACTATTAGATGTTTATTTTTGTGCATTGTGGATAGAAAAAAATTAGTTATCATGTAAGATAAAAGTGGAAATACAAATTGATGCAAATTGTAAAAATTAAAAGTTTTTGTTTGGCTAATCATTTTTAGCAATTATAATTAGTTCCCCCAGTAAATAAATGAGTTCAACTACTGAAAGTTCTTTCACTTCTTCCACCCAATTATGTCTCCTTTTGGCCTGGACTGCTTTTATTTTATTTAGTGGAAAGACATGAAATGACTCAACTACGGAGAGAGTGTGTGTGTGTATATATATATCCGTGTCGACACGATTTTTCGTGCAATCACTCATAAATGCACTACAAAGTGTTTAAAAATGCACCATTATGCATGATGCTTTTTTTTTTTTTTGGTGTGTGGTGCATTTGTGCATTTCATTCTAATGCATTTTTGAACATTATGTGATGTATTTATGCATTCCTAATTGTGCAATTCGCACCGATTGCACAGGAAGTCCTGTCCACATTCGATCGAATATATATATACAGGCCCTTATTCACATGAGGACACTAATATATAGTGGATTATTAAGAATCATCATAACCATCAATAGAATTATATTAAGTGGTTGAGATTAATTATGATTACTCAATAGGATCATGTTAGTTGTGAAGATGAAGGGCAAATAAGGCAGTTAGTATAAATTATAATTAAGGTATGCATATAATTAACTAAAAAAGAACGTGTATATCATTATTAAATATGGTAGTAACAAGCAACAATGGTATTAACAAACAGAGAGACGGCATTTATGCAGCCTGGTTTTTACGGCAAAAGTCTCTAAAAATGGAGACTATTGAAACTGTAGAAGAACACACTGCAATGCATGAAGATGGGCAAATGATGTTCGAAGAAAACATAGAGATGGCAACAAACTACGGTAAGTTACGGAACTTCAAATCTTAATATATCTTTCATAAATGAATAATTTTGCGAAGGAGGTGGGAGAAAAACAATGGCGCAGTTTAAAATGTATGCATTGATACAATGAATAGTTGTGATCGCAGTAGATCGAAGATTTTATGTTCACGGTTTTGAGCCCATACGCTATATATTGTGTGCCTGGAATTGAAAAGGTGTGTGCCTTTCATGAATTATGATATAACTACACAAATGAACAGTGTTACAATTTAAAAATGTTAGATTCTATAATTTTAAGATGATAATATACCAAAGTGTGTGTGAAAAAAATGCTTAATTGTTTGTTGTTATTTGTTTGTAATGGCCGGAGTAATATATGTTTTGATAATAAGGGAAAAAAATTAATAGACTTTCATTAATAGCATAGCATGAACCCACATGGAACTGGATAGTGTAGTTTGATCTAATATTTGATATGAATATTGGAAAATAATACATTAGTTAGAGATAAGTATTCACTAATTCCTGGAGTAATTGTAAGTTATGGACACGGGTGTGTGCATATGGACTGAGTGTTGTGTTCTATAATGTATGAGTTGTGTGCCTATCGTGAAAATGTTGTAAAGATAAATGATTTCATAACAAAGGGTTATGAACATAGGTGTTTTGTATTATCGTAATCAAAAGGTTAAGGAATAAAATTATTTGGGTAAAAAAATGTTAGATCGATTAGTAAATGGTTTTGATTTGTTAATTTTTGTTATTGGAATAATTTTTTTGCATCTATTATACTTATAGACCGTATTACTGAATATTTGTTAGATTGATTAGTTGTATGCCACTTACTGATATATTGTATGGCTGAATATTTAATTCGTATGCCCAGATGGACAGGAAGGGAATACTGAGGCATCGGGTGTACAAACATGCTAAGAGGAGAGTGATTACTTTAGCCCGGAGTGTGAATAATAATATAACTATTTGTGTGCCCGACAATGTAATATATATCATGTGCTATTTCCCTGGATATTGTGTGCCTTTGACGTTAACGCCCTGAACATAACGTGAAGAATAATATTAGAACTTTTGTGCCTAGCCCTTTACTATCTAGTGTGTGTTTACTGCCAAACCTCGAGGGGAAAAACAAACATGACTAACACAAAAAATAAACCAACAAAGTGCACATAATAAATATAAGTGATGCCACGAAAACTAATAGTATAACCATAAAGCGAATCCACTGCATATAAAGTAACAGAAACTAAAGTATAACCAAAAGTATAGTAGTTGCATGACCAATGTATTATGAAATTTTAACCAACAGTAAAATAAACATGACAGTACAATGAAAATATGAGAACACCAACAGTATCTCTATCCCATATCAAATCACCTACCCAACCGAACTGGCAACTGCTTAATCTTGAGCTTGAGAATAGCACCAAAACCCAAATCATTAATGTCCTTCTTTTGTTGCGCAGTGAGATCGTTCAAAGCCCTAACCAAAATGGAAGGCCGCACCCTAACTCTAGCACGATGAAACCTTTCTTGCCCATCAGCAATTAACACATTATCCGAGAAATCACGAGGTGGATCCTATCTACTCCTTACTAAGAAAGGAACAGGACCTTCAACGAAATCATCATCATCATCAGGGGATAGGGACGAAGACGCCACCACTGGTGCAACCCTAGCCCTTTTTTCTGCCAACAATAAACCGTACACAGTCATTCTCAAGAAGACCCGGTACAATCATTAGCTTTTCCTAGTGAAAGCCATTCTAGCACAGTCATTCTCAAGAAGAGCGCACACGTCATTCGGCGTTTGCATGAACTCGATCCACTCACAATTCCTCCTAGGAGCGACTTTGGCAAGTCTATCACCGACCTCATTACAGTCGCGGTTAATGTGGCAAATGTGACTTCCCACTGTTTTGAGCTCCACTCTTTACAAATATCCACCATAGTAGCATAAGGACCTAGGGGTCTGGGCCCTTTTGTAATCCAATCAATCGCTTGTTTAGAGTCGCTAAGCACTTGAAGCTTTTTAACTCTCATACTCCATGCCCAAGTCAACCCTGTGTAGATCGCCCAAAGTTCTCCTTCTGTCGCATTGTTAGTACACCACTTGGCACACCAAAAACATGAACCACAAAAAAGTTTTCTTCTTATCCTTTTTTGTTTATTTTTCCTTACATACTATTATTATTTGTTTTTTTTCGTTATATTTTCTTGCACATGACCACATTAAGCTTTAGTCTAAAGGAAATGCTAAACAATATTCTAGAAAACAAAGCCAACATTCATACTAGAACCTTTTAGCCATGATCACCACTCATACTAAAACATGTTAGTCATTATTGGCATTGGCACACAATTTTCTTAAATTGGCATACAAATACATACCACTTGGCACACCAAAAACTGAACCACAAAACATGTTTTCTTCTGTTCCTTTCAATACCATTATTCAAACACACCAAATGAGGCACACATTCAAACTCACAGTGCCACACATAATCACAAAAAACTATGATGACACACGTTCAAACTCACATTCCTTCTATTCCTTTCAATACTATTATTCAAAAACACCATATGAGGCACACATTCAAACTCATAGTGCCAACACAAACACTGCCAACAACTGTAAACTGAAACGATAAAAAAAACACGGACAGAGTACAAGCGAGAAAAAAACAACATAATTAAGAACATACATAATCCAATCAGAAAAAAAATCAAAACTAGAAAAAAAACCACTAAAATCTTATATTTCTTTCAATACTATTATTCAAAAACACCATATGAGGCATACAATCAAACTCATACTGCCAACACACACAATGCCAACAATTGTAAACAAAACCGATAAAAAAAACATGGACATAGTGCGTGCGCGAAAAAAAAACATAATTAATAACATACATAATCCAATCAGAAAAAATAAAATAAAAATTTTAATGATTACCTGTCAGAACAACATATAACAGAAAAAATCATATTAGCATCTGAAATAATACCACTTGCTTTCCTTTCTATAGTTATAAAGAACTGACAGAACAAAAGGCAATTTACAGCCTCAATTCTCACTTTAAAGAGGTAAATTTAGCTTCCCTATAGTTGCAAAAAAAGAAAATCCAACTTAAATTCATCTTTGACAGGTGGTTACTAACATGCCATGTTGCAAAGAAGAGCAAATTGTATTGAAATAATCATTTGCAACTCCTGCTTATTTCATTTATGTGCTCACCATATTAGTAATTCATCAAATTGTACCTTTGATGACCACGGTCCGATGAATGGAAAAAAAAAAAAAAAACCCAGAAACCCTAACCTGGGACCCAAACCACCCACCACCCCCACAACTAAAAAAAACCCCATGCAATACATATACAACTACAAAACAAACAAAAAACACAAAAAAAAGGCAAGAAACAACACATAAACAAAAAAGGCAAAAAAGAGAGTATTGAATGCCCTCTGCCATTGCTGATTTTTAAACCACAAAAAAAAAATAATAATAAAATAAGCCTACCTCAATCAGTCACCCTAGCAGGCCTCTCCATTCGAAGTCGAGACCCGCTGCACTCTGCCATTGCTGCGTCGGTATATCCGCCACGCTCAACCACCTAGAAAATTACCGGATACCATCGAAGGGACGGGCGATCAGCCAACGGACAGCTCTCCAAAACCAAGAAGAAAACGAAGAGACGAAATTTTACCTCCAATAAGAATCCAAAGAATATGATATTCCAAAATTAAATCCACTTTACAAAGACAAAAATACCGTATAACCCTGATATAAATTGGAAAATTACCTAATTAAATAAAATAACTAATTAAAAAAACACCTAAATCTACACCATTAATTTTTATAAATCAATGGCTAAGATGAATCCTAGTAATCCTCTATAATCTAATAGTCCTAACTTGAATACAATCATATATATATATATATATATATATATATATATATATATACATTTAGGTGAGAACCATCCGCCCAGGAGAGAACTGAGAACGCATGTCATCCGCCCACGTGTCCAGATGTAGTTACACCTAACCTTATAACTAGGTGCACTTAGGTGCATGAATGTTGACAAGGTAAATTACTTGCACTTGTATGTGAAAATAGGTGCACAACTGCAAGTAAAACGTATTACATGTGCAAGTAAATTGTACACTGAGCATCAATACTAAGTGCACCTAATGTTATAACTAGGTGCATCTAATGTTATAATTAGGTGCACCTAGGTTGCACATAGGTGCATGAATGTTAACAAGGTAAATTACTTACACTTGTAAGTAAAAATAGGTGCACTTGTAAGTGAAACTAGGTGCACTTATAACACAATTACTTGCACCAGAAGTTCGAGTTATTTACGGAAATGCCACCTCATCGTTTTTTATTAAATAACATCTGATTCGTTGATCTAGACATGTGGACAGCAGCGAAGTGTTCTCATTTATTTCCTGGGCCATAGTTCGCACTTGAGCGCGCCCATATATATATAAGGATAAGTTCACATGCGAATTGAAGGCTCTCCCAAGTGAAATATGTGATGAAATCTGAGCAGTTGATCTAATCTAGATCAACGGCTCAAATAAAGCAATTATAAAAAAAACACGCTTTTGCCAACATTTATGAAAATGATCTAAAATTGATGTATCCCTATTCCACTACTGTTCCGGCACATCAAGAGTGTTTTTGTTAGTCTACGTGGACGACATTATTATGATGGGCGATGACTCCACACTGATTGATACTCTTCTAGCTCGTATGGCATCCACATTCAAGATAAGGGATATCTGTGCACCAAGTTTTTTCCTCGGTATTGAAACTCTCTCGGTTTTCGGCGGTTTGGTACTATCACAACGCCGCTATATGGGTGATTTACTGGAGCGCGCAGGCATGACCGAGTACAAGCCACTTGCCACCCCAGCGTCCGTTACATAAGCAGTAGCTCCACCCGATGACACTTTTGATAATCCGACCCAGTATAGACGATTGGCTAGGGCCCTTCAGTATTTAACGATCACACGTCCGGATCTGTCTTATGCAGTTAATCGCCTATGTCAGTTTATGCATGCTCCCACGGTTGAACACTGGGTCTTCTAAAGCAGGTTCTCTGGTATGGCAAGGGCACGTTAGACTATGGACTTTGTATCTCTCCGTTGTCCTCATGTGATATACATGCCTTCTTCAACTCTAACTGGGCAGGGTGTCCGACTAATCGCAAGTCTACAAGTGTATATGCTGTTTTTCTAGGGTCCAACTTGGTCTCTTGGGTGTCTCAGAAGCAGCGGACAGTAGCTCGCTCCTCGACTGAAGCTGAATATAAAGGGCTCACTGACGTCTCGGCTGAGGTTACGTGGATTGTGTCATTATTGAAGGAACTGGGCCTACACACGGGCCGACTAGCTACGATGTGGTGTGACAATCTTGGGGCTACCTATATGTGTGCGAATCCAGTATTTCATGCCAAAACCAAACATGTCGAAATCGACTACCACTTTGTTCGTGATAAGGTCGGGGGATTTTCTAGTGAATTTTGTGTTAACGAAGGATCATATTGCAGACATCTTCACCAAGCCGCTGCCAGCCACTCGCTTTAGAGCTCTCAGGGACAAGCTCAATGTTGTGCGTCTTCAACCATGTGCTTGAGGGTGTGTGTTAGACCAAGTAAATATTAGTTGAGTCTGTTCCTATTCTTTAGCCTTCAGTATAGACAGTTAGTGTAGAATCATTATCTGTAATTCAATTCTCTGTGAATGAACAATCAATCACACTCTCATTATGAACACAACAGTAACTCTACTTGATACCGGCAACTTAGGTTTGCGGGGTGGGTGTCTTACACTCGTACGTTGTGGCAAAGTTTCGATCATCCCGTGGTAATCCTTGGATTCCAGGGATGAAAGAGTATAACAATATCAATTATTAAATGTGTATATACATTAAAGTCCCATATTGAATGCATGGACAAAAGATTTATAATTAGTTTTATAATTACTAAAAGATTTAAATCCAATAGCAAAGATAGAAAAAGTAGGCAAACAAACATGATAATAAGTTTCAAATCCAATAGTAATAAACAAAAGTTTCAAACTAAAAGTTGCCTAATTAAGATTATTGAGAGAATTAGTCAAGATAATTTGAATAGGATTTGAGACTAGCTTTCTAAAATCTAAAAAATTTATAAGAGTAATTTATGTTTGTATTTCTAATTTATGTTAGTACGACTAATTTATGTATGTATTTCTATGCGACTAATTTATGTTTGTATTTCTATGCTTCTTGAGTTCTATATTACGCTACAAATATTGTGCTATTATTTTTATAGAGCAAAATCATTCTTATACTCTTAAACTTTCATTAATATATATTAAATGCTATCATAATTATTAGATTTAGTCATTTAAGATTTTTAAAATTCTTAACAATTATTAGTTATGCGATAATTATTATTACCGAATTATTAATTATACTTTTTGACATGATATGAATTTTACAACTATGAATTTGATAATTTTAAAAAACTTATATATTACGAAGTAGTATTTTTCATAAAAAGTTCAATACAACTATGATTTTAATATTGAGTATTTATTTTTACACATCATGCATATAAAAAGACTAGTAGGATAAGATAAAAAGTGGAAATAGAAACTGATGCAAATTGTAAATATTAAACCTTTCTGTTTGGGTAATAATTTTTAGGTATTATAATATACTAGTTCCCCCACTAAATAAATGAGTTCAAGTATTTAAAGTTCTTTCAATAATTCTGACAACTTTCCACACGAGTCTTCTTTTGGCGGCCTATCGTGGACTGCTTTTTTTTTTTTTTTTTTTTTTTAA
>NC_044925.1:15626687-15627542 GCF_003576645.1 Ipomoea triloba
GGTACGAACCGATTCCCAATCCTCAGGGAGAGCATTTTGTAATATGTGATACAAAGTTTGTTGCATGCCCCTTGTTCCTTTGAGATAACCCCATGCGGTCACCTTACGTATCATCGCTGATATCACTGGGTCTTCTCGGAACATATGGAACAAAGGAATGGCTGCATCCTCGGAGGGACATAAAGCAGACAACAGACCGGGCACCTCGGATGGTCGAGATACGAAATAAGCAATGGCATCTCGACGAAACTGATCGGAATTTGGATACTGTCCCAAAGAATAGAGTTGGGCGTCCAAATGGGATATTTGTTCTCGACGAGATTCGAGTTGGTTTTCCTGATCCCTCACGGTGGCCCTGAGTGATTGTGTTTCTTTTTCCCATCCTATAGCAGTAAGCTGGCATCGCAGGAACAACTCGGCGCCTGTGCTAGCAACCTGACATAAACACGATCATAAACCACAGTTTAGAAAGTACCAAACGAAGAAAAGAGAGATCAGCAACTCAATGATTGGAGTAAGTACGTTAGCTAGGTGATGGGCTAGCTGCTCAGCAACTTTTTCGTTGGACAAAGTGGCGATGCCCGAGGGTGGAGGACTCAGTTGGAGTAACAGATCGAACATTTTTCGCAAATCAACTGGTGCGCGGGTCAACGCGCTCACAAGTGGAGACCCCCCATCGAGGTTAGGACAAGTGGCAAAAGCGTTCCCCGACACCTCACTTTCAACCTCACCTATGGGACGCTTCCCATGTGATTTGGGGGGAAACGGAGCAGAAGGAAAGCCAGGGCTACCAAATTCATAATGGGGGATAGTAGGAGGTACAAATTTCTTTTTCAAAATAATCTTTGGCAATCC
>NC_044925.1:15629156-15754331 GCF_003576645.1 Ipomoea triloba
AGTTATAATGTTTTACCTGCTTGGTCTTGGTAGCTTTGGAGGTGATTGATGATACACTTGATTGAGAGCTTAGGAATGTCTTGATGGTGAAGTGAAGATGGTAGGAGGATATTTATACAAAAAATTTGGGTTTTTTGAGAAAGTGGGTTGATCCAAAAAGGCTAATGGGTCATGTAAGACTAGTAGTGGGAGCATTGTTCTTGGCAAGTCTAAAGTATCAAACTGGAGGAAATATACACGCAGGTGGTCAAATCATAAAAATCACTCAGCTGACCGGTAACAATCACCCCATTTGGTCTGGATCCGCCTGGTCAAGTCAACCACTCGGTGATTCGTATGTGCTACCTTCCTCATCCCCAGCCGTGGAAAACTTGATTGGTCCGTCAACGACCAAGGTATCACCAAGGGAAGACCCATCTCCAAACCATGGAAAAGATGTGAACAAAACCCGCTAAATGATCCATCGCTCGACGACCGGAAACAACCAGGACAAACCCGTCTTTAGTGATTATGCTTTCGGTTGTACTCTTTTTCCCTTAGCTAGGTTTTTTCCCAAAGGGTTTTTCTTAGTCTATGGTTTTTAACGAGGCAACCCGCGTAAATCACGCCCCTCCTGCTCAAATCAAACTTGAGGGGTTCATCACGGATTATCAAGGCATTCAAGCCAGGGAGACTTTGCTCGCAACAAGTTAGCCGCCTGGAGCACATTCTACTTCTCGAACCTGACGACTCTCGCAGATTCAAGAAGTGGGGGACTTGTGATGGGTAAATATGCACATGTGTTAGTCGGTTCGTAAATCACCTGTCCGTCGGTCACCCAACCTGTCCGTCAACGGTCACCCAAACGGTCCGTCGACGGTCACCCGGTCCGTCGGCCGCATGATCGGAAGCAACACACCTTGTGGATTGGAGGCTCACGAGCGCAACAGTTGCTTGATGTGACGACCGACAACTTTTCGGGAACAAGGGATCCGTGTTTTCATCACCTCGAGTAACTCAACCACTTCGAGCAAACCGATGCGCATTTTGCGGAGTGACAGCCCATATGCCCTCCACTTGCATATCAGACACCATGTGCATAGTAAATCCACTTTGTATAAATAGGGGTCATTCCCCTCACTGGAAAGGGGGACTCATCAGTACTACACTAATACACTTGCGATTTGCCGATTGTCTTTATCCTGCTTACTCTTTATCACTGTTCGTCACCCGTAGAGCGATATAGCTTCGAACCGCTCAGTCGTTGACCGGTAGACCGACCGTCTGACCGGCCGAGCGACATTCTTCACTACACGTAACACACGTATCCGTAGCGTAATCGTAGACCCCGTTTACATTTACGCTATCATTGGCGCCGTCCGTGGGGATTGAACGAGTCACTCTGTTCTATCCCGTTATCTTTTCTTTCTTTACACTAAACATGTGAATGGACAATTTTACCCCTTCATTTGACCTTAACTTAACCATAATTTGACGAAAGGACCAACATTGGAATAAATTTAAAAGTCAAGGGACTTAAATTGTCCAAAATAAAAGTCGGGGACTAATTTTTGAAAATCAACATAGTCGGAGGACCATTGCTGGAATTAACTCTATATATACTGGTAGCCATTTGTTTAGTTTCTAACATAGGCCATAGAGATGATGCATATGATAGGAATGGGTAGAATATTAATAATGTATGATAGTTTAGTGGTTACAATTGTTTGTTGCTTGTTCATCTGGCATGGCTTGTTGCTATCTGGTGTTAGTGCTAAAAATACACTTGCACCTGGAGAATCCTTGTCTCCGAGTTATAACAATTACTTGGAGTCATCAAATAAAGTCTTCATGTTAAAATTCATGAAGCTACCCGGCTCTGGCTCTAGCTCTGCTTTTAGCTGCTTTTTGAGTATAGTGAGGGTCGATTTTCTAGTCATATCCACTTCTGAAGGAAGAACAATTTGGGTTGCTTGGCTAGGCGAAACTCAAACTGAAATTTTTTATACGCCAGAGTTAATAATGGAAAGAGAAGGCCGGTTGTTGATATCTGATGTTGATCATGAATTCGTTATAAACGATCCCCAACAACATCCATATGTTATGAACACAACAGCAACTCTACTCGACACCGGCAACTTAGTGTTGCGGGGTGGGGGTCGTATGTTGTGGCAAAGTTTCGATCACCCCAATGGTAATGTTTGGATTCCAGGGATGAAATTGGGTTGGTTTGGGCTACAAAAAACTCCTCAACTGCAGCAGCGTTGTCTCACTTCTTGGACAAGTGAGGAGAATCCTTCTCCAGGTGCTTTTAGATTGTGTGTTGATCCAAACAATACCAAGCAGCTAATTGCCATGCGAAGAGGGGTTGTTTATTGGCACAGTGGGGTCTGGAATGGATACAATTTTCCATTTCTTCATGGCCATTCCCATCGTCTCAGGTATTTCTCTAACCACAATGAAACCTATTTTGCTTGGGATGGGAATTTTGATACGGTTGGGAATTTAATCCAAATTTATGCAACTGGGGAAATTTTTGCAATTGTTGAAGACTATAGTAACTACATCATATCAAGCATTAACTGTGATCGCAATGATACACATTATTCAACCGAGGGGTGCCTAAAGTCACCCGAACAATCCAATTGTAGTGGTGGAGACATGTTCAATTCAACAACTGGTCTTATCGAATCGAATTTATGGGAACAAATGTTATTCAACACTACGCTAAATATTGGTGATTGCAAAGAAATGTGTGTCTAAAATTGTTCTTGCAACGCCTATGCTACACTTGAAACTGATGGAACAGGCTGCAAATTTTCATCATCCACTAAATACCAGTACGCGCTTCAAGGCGAAACTCTTTACATTCGTTATGAAAAAACAACAGGTAGATAGTTCATCCACCCTTTTTACTTCCTGCGAGCATGTTTCAATTTAATTTGTTTATCAACCTAATAAAGCTACTATTCACTCAATTGCTTCAATTCAATTCAATTCGCATTGAACTATATCAGTCCATGCTCCTCCACCTCCTCCTCCGGCTGCTTTGACAAGGAATATGTCACACCACATGATGAGAACCACAACTACTATAGTAGCTCTTACAGTAATACTGCCTGTCACCGCCCTTGCCCTGATTTTCCTAGTTTGCTATTCAAGAAAAAGTTGCACCTGCTGCTTCATAGGTATGCTGCTATCCCATCTTTTAATATATATCAATTTATCAATTAACATATATTCTTTCTTAACTCTGGCTATAACCCGCCTACCTAATCAGCTATAAGTGTTTACACAGCCCCAATTGTGCAATCCACGCAACAACATGCTGGTCACGACGAGGAGTTACCTTTCTTCGATTTTAAATGCATAGAAATGGCCACAAATTATTTTTCTGAAGAAAATAAACTTGGTCAAGGAGGATTTGGTCCTGTATATAAGGTATAAATGAACTATATTCACATATGAGTGAATTCTATTTTTGGTCCAACTGTTATAGAGGTGTATCTAATTTTAGTCCACCTTATTAATTTATATCTGGAAGAAAATTTTAATTTGTTCACCTTTAGTTTGGCCCTGTGAGTATAGCAGTATTTTTCATGTTTTATGCTTTATTTTTTATTTTCATTTATATAGGTGACTTAGCATTTTGTCACTTTTAGTTTTTACACCCTGAATTTCAATTAACAAAGCTACAAATTTCAAAAAATCATCTTCTTCTCTTCTTATGGCTATATTCCAGTGAATAGTAGCTAGAATTAAATGCTAAAACTCACCAATTTCTTCATGTCACAGCTTATCTAAATGTAATAGTAACAATACAAATTGTTCCCTTTGTCACATTTTACTCAACTTTTTTCACTTAATTATTTTCTTTAGCATTTTTTTTTATTTTTATTCGATTTTCTATATTTAATAGTATTTTATATGTAGTTTTCAAATACATAAATTTCATTTACTAACATTGAATTAAATATTATTATTAAAAATTAAATTATAATTAAGTTCAGTCAAACCTCATTAATTAAACAAGACATACATATAAAATCGAGACGAAGAGAGTAGATGTCTTTGTGGTTAATTAAGATAAATAAGTTCTATTCAGGGAATATTATCCAATGGTCAAGAAATCGCAGCAAAACGGCTCTCAAAAATGTCAGGACACGGAGTTGAACAATTCAAAAATGAAGTTCTATTGATCTCCAAATTGCAGCATAGGAATCTTGTTAGACTTCTGGGTTGTTGCACTCAAGGAGATGAGAGGATATTAATATATGAGTACCTTCCAAATAAAAGTTTGGATTCAATTCTTTTTGGTTAGTTTGTTTAATTCGTTTCCATCATTCACCTTATATTTCTCTTGCTTGGCTCCATTTATGAATGCATCACACTGGTTTTACACAGATGCAAGAAAAAAAGTTTGTCTTGATTGGGGAAAGCGTGCCTCTATAATTGATGGGATTGCTCAAGGACTTTTGTACCTCCACAAATATTCAAGACTAAGGATTATACATAGAGATTTGAAAACAAGTAACATATTGTTAGATGTTCACATGCACCCCTAGATTTCTGATTTTGGAACTGCCAGAATATTTAAAGATAGTGATTCTCGAGCAAGCACAAAAAGTATTATTGGGACCTAGTAAGTCAATGAGAATATGTTTTAAATATCTCTTCTATTCTATATTTTTTTCTTTCATGTAACTTGTAGAGAAATTTCATGATAAAACAGTGGTTACATGTCTCCGGAATATGCAATGGATGGTTGTTTCTCGGAGAAATCAGATATTTTTAGCTTTGGAGTCATGGTAATGGAGATTGTAAGTGGAAAGAGAAACAATGGCTTCTATAATCCAGATCGTGTTTCAAATTTACTTGGTTATGTAAGTATTATTCTATGCATGCATAAATTGTATACAAAAAGTTAAATTATTTCTGTGATTCTTTTATTCAAACATCTCAATTTTAATTTGAGTAATAAGTTTTTGTTTCTAACTCTACGTATGAATGATCATTAGGCTTGGAGTTTATGGATAGAAGGAAAAGTTTCAGATCTAATAGATCCTACAATGGACAAAATGATTTCAATTATTGAAGCAACAAGATATATCCAAGTAGGCTTGCTATGCGTTCAAGATAGTGCGACGGATAGACCGACTATGATAGATGTGGTATCCATGCTTGGTAATGAATCGACAATCTTACCTATTCCTAAGCAACCTGGTTTCTCAGCCATCATTGGTTTAAAATGTGGTGATGTTGCTAATAATTCAAAATCTTGCTCTATTAATGAGGTCACAATTACAGAGATCGAAGGTCGATAGCAACACTTGATACAAATTACTCTTATTGTTGTGCAAAAACTTTTTTGGGTTAATTTTGGTGCTAAATAATTATGAACTTCATCAAATATCTAATTGCAATTAGACATCATTTCTTTGAATGTAAAGCTTTTAAAATAGTTTTCATGGTAAGACAAGCTTGTGTTTATAGACAACCTCTATCTTTGCCTTAAATTAATTGGCACTATATTGCATGACTGTATGTAGCACACTTTCTTAGTTTTAATGTTGCTTTGTCCAACTCAAAATATGTATCTTTTTGTAACATTTTTCTCTTTTTTTTAATCTCCTTTACTAGCTCTTTTACCTCGGCTTCTCCTTCATGCTTCCCAAATCCTACACAATAATTTGTTAACACATATTCAACAGTATTTCGTATCAAATTGGGAGAGGTAAAATTATCTGAACGCTTTTAGATAATCTTTTCAAGCTCAAAAGCTCCATCCTATAATTCCCACTTCTCTACACCTTTTTGTAAGATTTTCCCTAATAATATATATCTATATATCTATATATATATATATATATATATATATATATATATATATATATATATATATATATATATATATATTGTATATTAGGCCCTTAATTAAGTGGGGCAAGTTGACTAGGCTTATTAAGTGGTTTGGTTGGACTGAATAACTAGTAGTTGTTATTCAACCAGACTCTGTGCCTATATAAACCTGTATTGATGGGATACAAGATATATATGCATTATATAGCACATACAGTTCACGGTACTCATACAGCTCAGTAGATATCAATACACTATCTAGGGTTTTGAGTCAAGTATGAGACAAATATGGCTTACCAATACACTATCTAGGGTTCTGAGTCAAGTATGAGACAAATATGGCTAACGGTTTACCGTTCAAGAGGCATCACATCAACTGTGGCTGGAGATCAACACTACTTTCGCTTCCGCTACTACGTGATCAGGTTTCTCGTAGACTATTCTGTATAGTTAGATTATTGATTTCTAACATTTGGTATCAGAGCCTTTATCAATCTCTACCTGGTTGATTGTTTTGCTTAAACAATATTAAGTATTATGTACATTAAGTTTTGTATATATTTTGATTTCAATTACATTCGTTTTAATTCTTCAAAATTTGCATACAGATATATCTATTTGGTTATGAATTATGATATCATTAAGTAAATCTGACATGTATATTTTGAATGAATTAATTGTAATGATTTTTTTTTGGATTGCTGGAATTAATTTGGCATTAAGCGAGGTTTTTTTTTGGATTGCTGGAATTAATTTGGCATTAAGCGAGGATTATTTTTGGATTGCTGGAATTAATTTGGCATTAAGCGAGGATTAAATTCTTCGAGATTTTAATATCTATTGCTTGAGTTAATTTTCTTGCATTAATCACTAGATCATGTTCACCGGCATTTGGACTCCTCACCGAACTACAAGCGGTCACCATTTTTCCCCTAGTGGCATCGACATTTTGGCTTCGCTATTTGGAGAGACGACGAAACTTCCTTCCCCTTCAGTCGCCGGCTACCCTGGAGAACGGCGGTGGGCGATGGGTAGGAGACCGAGGTTTTGTTCGCGGGCAGAGGGTGGCGTCGGCGATCTTGTTTTAGATCTCCAGCCGGTGTCTTCGATGCCTCTCCACTCTCTAGGCGATGCTCTTTGACGCTGCTCCTCAACCGCTAGTCGACGACCGCGACACGACAAGGGTGCCGGCGGCGAACCTACTGTCACGACGAAGAGAGATGGTAGGCATGGGCTGGGTTTCCGGCGTTGCTGTTGTCCTCTCCTCTTCCTTCAGGCGACGGGACATTAAGCCAACATTATCAAAATTTATTAATTACACTTATTACAAATATTTGTATATATTCCAAAGTTGTATATTGTCTAAACATGACACAAAATCAAATATAAACCACGAATTGATATTATAGTAGAAAGGTTGTTAACGATATATCACAAGCTTGTCTTGCAATATTAACTATGTAGTGTTTTTGACAACTTTTTCAAAAGCAAAACATTATTCAAAGAAGTGATGTGTCTAATTGCAATTAGAAATTTCACTTATTAGTCTATCTTTTATCCCTGAAATACTCTTTCACTTACAAAAATGAGTTTTACCTCCACATCATCAAATTTACAATTCCTTCACTATTTCTTTACATCCATGCAATACTCTCCCACTTTCAAAAGTAATCCCACTATCACATCACAATACAATAAAATAACAAAATAATAATAAAATAAAAGTACATAAATGTTGTCGCATGCTGCCCTACGGCAACCTTTTTTTTTTTTAATTTGCAAGCTTCCAAGATTATCAAGCTTGCATTACACCTAAGCAATAACAAAACAAAGCAAAACAAAAAAGTCCACTTAAGGTCTCACTTTCAAGGGTAAGGATAGCTTTACAATCTTTGGTGAAGTTTTACAACAATTATTGTACAACGAAAGTTACCCAAAAAGTATTTTAACAATGAGAGAATGATATGTGCTATCGACCTTCAATATCTGTAATTGTGACATCATTAGCAGAGCAATCTTTTAAATTATTAACAACATCCTCACATTTTAAGCCAATAATGGCAGAGAAACCAGGTTGTTTAGGTGTAGGTAAGACTATTAATTCATTACCAAGCATGGATACCACATCTGAGATAGTTGGTCTATCCATCGCACTATCTTGAACACATAGCAAACCTACTTGAATATATCTTGTTGCTTCAATAATTGATATTGTATGTTTTTTCCATTGTTGAATCTATTAAGTCTGAGAGTTTTCCTTCTATCCATAAATCCCAAGTCTAGTAATCATTCATGGGTAGAGTTATGCATATAAAGTTATTGGTCAAATTAAATAAAAATGTTTAAATAAATGAATCGTTAAAAGAATCCTAAAAATCTATTGATTACATTTTTTATAGTTCATGTATAGGGTAATACTTACATAGCCAAGTAAATTTGAAACACGATTAGGATTGTAGAAGCCATTGTTTCTCTTTCCACTTACAATCTCTATTATCATCACTCCAAAACTAAAAATATCTGATTTCTCAGAGAAGCAACCATCCATTGCATATTCCGGAGACATGTAACCACTAGTTTACCATCAAATTGTTTAAATAGTTATATAAAGGAAAAATAGATATATACAAGAGATAATTGATCAAACATATTCATTGACTTACTAAGTCCCAATAATGCTTTTTGTGTTTGCTGGTGAATCACTATCTTCATATATTCTTGCCGTTCCAAAATCAGAAATCTTGGGATGCATGTGAACATCTAATAATATGTTACTTGTTTTCAAATCTCTATGTATAATCTTCAGTCTTGAATATTTGTGGAGGTACAAAAGCCCTTGCGTAATCCCATCAANGCATATGTGCAAAACCAGTGATTATATATTCAATTGTAGAACTAAACAAAATATATATTAGGGTAAAGGAGTGACAAAATGAATAAAGCTAACTAACCAAAAAGAATTGAATCCAAACTTTTATTTCTAAGGTACTCGTATATTAATATCCTCTCTTCTCATTGAGTGCAACAACCAAAAAGCCTAACAAGATTCCTGTGCTGCAATTTTGATTAATAAAACTTCATTCTTGAATTGTTCAATTCCGTTCCCAGAAATTTTTGAGAGCCGCTTTGCTGCAATTTCTTGACCATTGGCTAATATTCCCTGAATACAAATAGTATAACTAATGTTGTTTAGATATCCATAATTACCATTATATTTTATTTATAACTAAACCAAAACCCAAGTTGTTTTTTGTAATTAGGGTTGGTCGTGTGTGAACCATATGATGTAAGATAATATTAAATATGTAATGGGTAACACTTGTGTGACACTGTCTCACGAGTCTCGATCCGTGAGACTTGTCGTATTTGTAATTAATGAATCAGATCTTTGACCTCATTAAAATATTTGACCCGCCTCACATATTGGACCCGTGAGACGGTCTCACACAAATTTTTACCATATGTAATACGTTTTATAAAATTTAAAAAAAAACATTGTAATATCTTTTTATGGGTCAACTAATATTAATTTTCACTAATACATTTAAGGAAGGGAAAATGGTCAAATAAACCCCTAGACTTTAGCTGAAAAGTCAACAATTGATTTTGATGACTTGATAGCAAATTGTCTGTATAGGACATAAGCAACACTACCGGTGGTGAGACTCGATCCCTATTTTCTTCAACCAAACTTCATTCCTATAACCCGTTGAGCTGCCCATGAGGGCAGAAAAATTCCTATTCATTTTCCTATTATTGCCTTATTGGTAAATTGCCTAATTATTAAGCTCTTCATAAGTTTCTTCCTTCTAGTAGGAAGAACACATACTTTTACAATGAATAAACTCTAATTTTTTGTCTGCGTAATAATGACTTTACCCTACATATTTTAATATAATATTAGAGCGATAACTTATATTATTACATATTTATAACATACATGATACATATTTTCCATTGTTGAGATTTTCATATGTGAAGTTACCAACAATCTCTACGATGTTGACGCAGGGCATTGTAGGCTTTTGTGGCATTGTCTTCAACCACATTGGCGGTATTAAAAAAAATGTGTACCCTGAATGGAGAAGAAAAGGTCTATCCTGATGGGGCACACTTTACGATACCACTCCAAATCGCAACGGGATAATTCAAGAAAATAAGAAATAAATTTGGCTAAGGACTACCATGCATTCACACTTTGAAAGTAGGAAAAAAAAACACTACTACCCCACTTTAATTAACCAAAAAGATCAATTTATGCCATTTTAGGAACTCAAATCTGGATCATCCAAATAAATAAAAAAAATTGAACGTACAAAATTAGTCATCACGTTCTAACATTAAGAGTGGTTCTCATTTGAATGGTTATTCTCATTTGCACGCAATACACACACACACACACACACACATACATACATACATACATATATATATATGTATATATATATATATATATATATATATATATACATATATATTACCAACTCAAATGCGACCATGTCTAACGTGTGGTCGCACCATTAGTTATGAAAAAAACTAACACCAATAGAGTTAGGAAACACACAACAAATAAATGCATCAGTGCACCAAAAAATGCACCATTCGATACGCATAAAAGAACCAACTATATTATGCACCATTAGGTGTGGTGAGGTATGGTGCATTTTTGAGTTTGTGTTGCGTTTTGTGGTGCATTGGTACATTTCATTGTTGTGTGTTTTCTAACACTATTGCTGATTTTTTGCATAACTAATGGTGCCGCCGCACCGGTCGCACGTGAAGACATGGCCGCATTGGAACTTGGTCATATATATATATATATATATATCTGTTCAAATGCAGCCGCGCCTTCCCGTGCGGTATATACCACTAGTGTTAACAAAATACACCACTAGTGTTAAGAAATGTACAATAGTGAAAATGCACAAAAACACACCCATAACTCCCCTACCCTTAATTGTGCATTTTCGAACATTGTGCGGTTTATATTTGCATACCTAGTGGTGTATTTTTTGGTGATGTGTGCCTAATGGTGCATATTTGTGTTGTGCATTTTCCTAATACTAGTGGTGTATTTTGTTAACACTAGTGGTGTATACCGCACCAACCGCACGGACCTGAACTCTGATATATATAAGAGAGAGTCTAGTTCAGGAGCAGTCGTGCCTTAACCTGTGGTCTGTGTGACCGCACCAATAGTTATGAACATATGCACCAATACTGTAAGGAAAAGCACAACAAAATACACCAAAAAATGCATCATTAGGTACACATCACAAAAATGCACGATTAAGTATGCTTAAAAGCACCACACAATATTCATAAATGCACAATTAGGTGTGGTGCATTTTTTGAGTGTGTTGCGCGTTTTGTGGTGTATTTGTGCATTTTTCTAACACGATTGGTGCCTTTGTTAACACTATTAGTACCTTTTTTAAGTGGCTGCACCGACCGCATGTTAAGGCGCAACCGCATTTGAGTAGAATTCTATATATATATATATATATATATATATATATATTTTAAGTGACCGGACCAACCGCATGTTAAGGCGCAATCACATTTGATTAGAATTCTATATATATATATATATATCACACTCAAGTGATAACTTATTTTCAAGAGAAAATTAATAATTAATCTTAGTTGTGTCTATCAAAAAATTTAACAAATTGAGGTAAGGAGAGAAAAAAATAATGTGGCATCACCCTAAAATGTGACAACTAGAAAATATCAACATATATAGTTCATACCTTATATACAGGGCCAAATCCTCCTTAACCAAGCTTATTCTCATCAGAAAAGTAATTTGTGGCGATCTCTATGCTTTTAAAATTGAAGAAAGGTAACTCGTCATCCTTACTAGCAAGTTGTTGCGTCGACGGTACAATTGGGGCTGTGTGTCCAAACACTCATCAGCTGATTAGCCTCTAGTAAAGGCAGATTTAGGATACTTGATTAAAATCTTATAAATTGTTATTAACAGAATACCTTCTTCGAAGCAACTGCAACATTTTCTTCGATTCATATACCATACTAGGAAAACCACAGCAAGTCTCACAAGCAACGTTACTGTAAGAGCAGCTACAATTGTTGTTCTTCTGTGGTGTGACATTCTCCTTGTCAAAGCAGGAGCAGGATATCGAGGTGGAGGACGATGGCTTTGCTTTGCTTAAGATTGTTCAAAGTGAAGCAATTGAGTCATTACTTTGATATTTGTTAGGATCAAGTTACCACTACGCTAAAAGTTAGAACTAGTAGTGAAATCGCATCTTAGGCCCTGTTTGATAAATAATCAGCCTACCAGTCAATTTTGGCTTATTTGACCACTATTAGTTGTTTGGTTAATAAGCTTTTTGTAACTTCAAAATGCTAAAATTCAAAAGGCTACTCAAAGCAGCCTTTTCAATTAGCTTTTTGAGAAAAGAAATTATACTAAACAGCTATCAGCTAACAGCTAATCTATCAAACAACTTTCTACAATCAGCCAATGTTATCAACAAATCATACCTTCTAACCCAAACAGCTAACTCAATCAGCTAACAGCCATTTACCAAAGAGGGCCTTTATCTCCTTATATCGTCACACATTTTTGAGATGTTAGATGTTGGACTTAATTTTTTTAAGCCCTTTACCACCTCCGCGTAATCATCAAGTGCCAAACTTGACCCAACAATATTATTTCATATATAGTATAGATTCATTGTGTAAAATTGGACAAACTAACTTGTATGAAAAAATAGATTGTAGATTTGGTGTGTATAAGCATTTCGAGCAGCAAGTACAAGACAGACAAGGGGGTTGGCCTACCTGTTTTTGCATCTCGAATGTAAAAAGTTTCGCCCCCATTAGACACGTAACGGTAAGCAGTGGAAGAAGAAAACTTGCAGCCTGTTCCATCATATTCAAGTGTAGCATACGCGTTGCAAGAACAATTGTTTACACACATTTCATTGCAGTCACCTATACCAAACAGTAAAAATTTGTGTGAGATGAGTTGAGTCAAGATAAAATTTTAATACTTATGGTCCTTATAGTTAGCCTATCAAGCTAATTTTGGCTTATTTGACCGCTATTACCTATTTGACTTGTTAAAAAATCAAGTTTGATTAATCAACTTTTTATAACTCCAAATGCTAAAATTAAAAAACAATTAACTTTTTGAAAAAGAAATTATACCAAATAGCTATCAGCTAACATTTAATTTACCAAAAACTTTTCTACCATCGTTATCAACTAGTAATAGCCTCTAACCCAATAAGCTAACGGTCGTTTACCAAACAAGGCCATATATATTGAAAAATGTAATACTAATTAGGGATAAGAAATCATACCAAGCATGGTATCATGTAATAAAACAGTGGTTACATGTCTCCGGAATATGCCATGGATGGTTGTTTCTCGGAGAAATCGGATGTTTTTAGCTTTGGAGTCATGGTAATGGAGATTGTAAGTGGAAAGAGAAACAATGGCTTCTACAATCCAGATCGTGTTTCAAATTTACTTGGTTATGTAAGTATTACTCTATGCATAAATTGTATAAAAAAATTTAATTTATTTCTATGATTCTTTTATTCAAACATCTCTATTTTAATTCGAGTAATAAGTTTTTGTTTCTAACTCTACCTATTAATGATCATTAGGCTTGGGGTTTATGGATAGAAGGAAAAGTTTCAGATCTAATAGACCCAACAATGGACAAAATGATTTCAATTATTGAAGCAACGAGATATATCCAAGTAGGCTTGCTATGCGTTCCAGATAGTGCGACAGATAGACCGACTATGACAGATGTGGTATCCATGCTTGGTAATGAATCGACAATCTTACCTATTCCTAAGCAACCTGGTTTCTCAGCCATCATTGGTTTAAAATGTGGTGACGTTACTAATAATTCAAAATCTTGCTCTATTAATGAGGTCACAATTACAGAGATCGAAGGTCGATAGCCACACTTGGTACAAATTACTCTTATTGTTGTGCAAATTAAAGACTTCTTGGGTTAATTTTGGTGCTAAATAATTATGAATTTCATCAAATGTCTAATTGCAATTAGACATCATTTCTTTGAATGTAAATTAAAGCTTTTAAAATAGTTTTCATTGTAAGACAAGCTTGTGTTTATAGACAACCTCTATCTTTGCCTTAAATTAATTGGCACTATATTGCATGACTGTATGTAGCACACTTTCTTAGTTTTAACGTTGCTTTGTCCAACTCCAAATTTGTATCTTTTTGTAACATTTCTTTCTTTTTTCAACCTCCTTTACTAGCTCTTTTACCTCGGCTTCTCCTTCATGCTTCACAAATCCTGCACAATAATTTGTTAGCACATATTCAATAGTATTTCATATTAATTAAATTGGGAGAGGTAAAATTACCTGAACGCTTTTAGATAATCTTTCCAAGCTCAAAAGCTCCATCCTATAATTCCCACTTCTCTACACCTTTTTGTAAGATTTTCGCTAATAATATATATATATATATATATATATATATATATATATATATTATATTAGGGTCTTAATTAAGTGGTGCAAGTTGACTAAGCTTATTAAGTGGTTTGGTTGGACTGAATAACTAGTAGTTGTTATTCAACCAGACTGTTGTGCCTATATAAACCTGTATTGATGGGATACAAGATATGCATTATATAGCACATACAGTTCATGGTACTCAGTAGATACCAATACACTATCTAGGGTTCTGAGTCAAGTATGAGACAAATATGGCTAACGGTCTACCATTCAAGAGGCACCACATCAACTGTGGCTGGAGATCAACACTACTTTCGCTTCTGCTAGGTTTCTCGCAGACTATTTAGTATAGTTAGATTATTGATTTCTAACATTTGGTATCAGAGCCTTTATCAATCTCTGCCTGGTTGATTGTTTTGCCTAAACAATATTAAGTATTATGTACATTAAGTTTTGTATATATTTTGATTTCAATTACATTCGTTTTAATTCTTCATAATTTGCATATAGATATATTTATTTGGTTATGAATTATGATATAATTAAGTAAATCTGACGTGTATATTTTGAATGAATTAATTGTAATGATTTTTTTTTTGGATTGCTGGAATTAATTTGGCATTAAGCGAGGATTAAATTCTTAGAGATTTTAATATCTATTGCTTGAGTTAATTTTCTTGCATTAATCACCGGATCATGTTCACCGGCATTTGGACTCCTCACCGAACTACAAGCGGTCACCATTGATGGAGGGAGCAACGGTGGAATTAAATAAAATAAATTAAAATTCTAATCCATTTTTGTTCTCGCTTCTAAAGAGTCGTCTGTTGGACAACAAAGATTAGTTAGGGGCAATCTTGTAAATATCCTTGCTTTGTAATCTGTTACAACCGTCACCCTCTCCCCTTATATTCCTTTGTACACACGTGTTGAAGCATAATGAAGAACACCGTCATTTCCACTAATCATCTTACTCTCTTCACGTTACTATCATCTCCGCATCATGGTATCAAAGCCGCGACCGGGAAGCTATGCAGCTGCCGTCGCTGGCAACGCAGAGTCTAGCCGGAGAACTCCTCCAGTCGAGCGCTGTCCTGCTCAGGAATCTCCAATCAAGCGTTCTCCCGCTCACATCCGAAATCCGCAGAGGAATTTGGGATCTCCGTAGAGAAACTCATTATCTCAAAGGAACAAAAGCGATGATATTGAGAATCCGCTTTTCTTGAACAGCAATGAAAATGCGAACGCCATTCTCATGTCACCTCCGCTCACAGGCAGTGCGAACTATGCCAGTTGGAGCATCTCCATGCAAGTCGCACTGGAGGTGAAGAATAAGTGGACGATCGTCGATGGAAGTACGGTCGCGCCGGACAGCTGGAGCAGACAGTTTGCCGCATGGAGGCGGTGCAACCTTATGATCTGTGCTTGGATTGTAAAATCTGTTCACTCATCGATCGCGCAGAGCGTCATGTACATACACAATGCCAGAGATATGTGGAATGATTTGAAGAAGAGGTTCGCTCAACAAGACGCTCACCGGATTTCCGCCTTGCAAACTGAAATTTATGCCCTAAGGCAAGGTAATCTCTCGGTGAATGATTATTTCACTAAATGCAAAATTCTTTGGGAACAAATGAATGATCTCAGGCCTTTGCCGATATGCAAGTGCGATCCTCGCTGTTCTTGCGATCTTCTTGATGACATAAAGACCAACGAGAGATCGATCGAGTGATCAGGTTCCTTCAAGGGTTGAATGAAGATTATAATTCACTGAAGAACGGGGTTCTAGTTCTTGATCCTCTACCAGATATGCACAAAGTTTTCGTGATGGCAGAAAAATATGAGAGGCAATCGAATTTTGCAAATTTGAATATGAACAGCCTAGACCTCAGTCACGCCAACTCTGTTCAAGCAACACAGTCGGACACAGATGACATTGTGACAGCCTTCACTCAGTTTAATAACAGAAAGAATAGCTACACTGGTGGTGGAAACAAGAGTGCGAAATGCACATACTGTGGCATGTCGGGGCACACGATCGAGAAATGCTACAAGAAGCATGGTTTCCCTCCCGGTTGGGTACCCGACTACAAATCAAAAGGGAAGCAAACCTTGACAGCTTCCTTCTCTAGCAGTAATGACACTAATGAGTAGCTCCAAAAGCTCATAACGCTACTACAAGCTCAGATGGGAAAAGCTCAGTCTCCCACTACTGCTGCTGTTACACTCATGCCAAACTTTGACAAGGATTCATCCATAACTGAAGGCAAGTTTTCTACTATTAACTCTGTCTCTTTGCGTTCATCTATTTGGATCCTAGATTCTGGGGCTACGGACCATATAGCATGCTCATTAGATGCTTTTGAAAGTTATAAATCTGTGATGAATACAGTTGTTAATCTGCCTGATGGGAAACAAGCAGTAGTCAAGCATGTTGGTGATATAAAATTGAATAACAGTTTGTCTTTGAGGAATGAGTTGCATATACCATCTTTCCAGTTCAACATCATATCAATTAGTAAGCTACTTCAAAACTCAACCTCATATATGCTAACGTTTACCTCTGATCAGTGCCTTCTTCGGGAGAATCATGGGAAGACGACTGGTTTTGCTAGAGAGAAAGGGGGTTTATACTTGCTGCTTGAAACACTAGAAGTTCATGTTGATAGAAATAAACAGTTTGTTATGACTTGTAAAGCTGAAACTTGGCACCAACGGTTAGGGCATTACCCCATGAATAAAATGCATCTTGTTACTGATATTCTTGTTAGTTCTAAGCCCACAGCTTGTGATGTATGCCACTTTGCAAAACATAAAAGATCTCCTTTCACTTTGAGTACTACTGTGACTAATACTTGCTTTGAAATAATTCATGTTGATGTTTGGGGTCCCTTCATGGTTCAATCTCTGGGGGGAGAACGATATTTCTTAACAATAGTTGATGACTATTCACGATACACATGGATTCATTTGATGAGAAACAAATCTGAGGTGCAAGGGTTAATGAAAATGTTCTAGAAATTGGTTCAGAATCAATTTGGTTTATCTATCAAGACTATCCAGAGTGACAATGGATTACAGTTCAACATGAAGGAGTTCTTTATTGATAATGGGATAATTCATCAGAAAACTTGTGTCAATACCCCCCAACAAAATGCTATCGCAGAACGTAAACACCAACACATCCTAAACGTAGCTCGAGCCCTACATTTTCAAGCCAATCTACCGTTAGAGTTTTGGAGACAATGTGTTTTACATGCAGCTTTCATTACAATCGCCTCCCATCTCCAGTAACGCAGTGGTTAAGTCCATATAGAAGATTGTATGGGAAAGAAGCAGATTTGAACAATCTAAGGGTGTTTGGTTGCTTGAGTTATGCTTCCACTCTATCACAGTCTAGACACAAGATGGCCTCACGAAGTAGAAAATGTATCTTTATTGGTATCCCTGCAAATGTAAAAGGATATCTTTTATATGATATGCATGATGGTTCAACATTTATCTCACGTGATGTGGTGTTTTATGAAGGTCAATTCCCTTTAGATGAACAGAGACAAAACACTGCTGAGTCTACTCCAATATCACTTGGCCCGTGTCTACCTCTCATTCCTATAACTGGACATGAAGATGTTGATTTTCAGGCTCCTTCTACTACTCAGCTTCAGCCGAGAGATAATCCAATGGACAATGGTAATCACTCAAATAATGGCAGCTCCCAGCAAGTACACACACAGGTTGACAGTACAGACAATGGCAATACTGCCAGCCACAATGCAAGCTTTGAACCGCTGGACAGTTCTATTCCCCAGCCTACTGTCAACAACCCCTTATCCACTGATCAATCAGGAGAACCTGCCCCTGCTCCGGTTCATATTACTGATGTGAGACAAAGCACATCTGATTCTCCCTTACAACCTCGAAGGTCCACTAGACAAAGGCAGGTATCAACTCGGCTCCAAGATTTTTATTGTGATTCTATTGTTCGGAATAGAACTACTCCTCATAGTCTCTCCAAGTTTATATCATATGATAAGTTCGAGCCTCCACACAAGGTGTTCTCTATAGCTGTGACTGAAATCAGTGAGCCAAAGCCATATGCTCAAGCTGTTATGCATGATTGTTGGCAGAAGGCCATGACTGCAGAACTCGAAGCCCTCCAGAACAACAAAACTTGGGAATTAACCGATCTCCCTCCCGGAAAAATTCCCATTGGATGCAAATGGGTTTACAAAACCAAGTTGAAAGCTGATGGCAAAGTAGAAAGGCATAAGGCACGTCTCATGGCAAAAGGGTACACACAGCAGCTTGGTGTAGACTACCTCGAGACATTCTCTCCAGTAGCGAGAATCACCACCATACGCACCTTCTTGGCACTGGCCACTTCAAGGGCATGGCACATACATCAAATAGACATCAATAACGCCTTCCTTCATGGCGACCTCGACGAAGAAGTATATATGGTTCTACCACCGGGATTCCAGAGTGAAAAACCAAACCAAGTATGTAGATTGATGAGGTCTTTATACGGCCTCAAACAAGCGAGCAGGCAATGGAACGCAAAACTCAGCACTGCCTTATCTCAAAATGGTTTCAAAAAATCCACATCGGATCTATCTCTGTTCACAAAAGGAAGGGATGACAGCTTCATCGCCTTACTTGTATATGTCGACGATATTCTGGTGGCAAGTGCCAACCTAAATCGGATTCAAGAATTGAAACTGTTTCTGGACAATACATTCAAGATCAAAGATTTAGGTACCATTGGTTGTTTTCTGGGCATTGAAGCACGATCAACAGAAAGAGGGCTCAATCTATGTCAACGAAAATATGCTTTGGAAATTCTGGATGAAGCAGGTTTTTTGGGTTGCAAACCTGCCAGCACACCCATGGCTCACAATTTAAAACTCACCACTAATGGTACCCCTCTTGCCGATGCCAGTTGCTATAGAAGATTGATAGGCAAGTTGTTATTTCTCACGGCTACAAGGCCGGACATTTCTTATGCCATTCAACAACTAAGTCAATTCGTAGATCCCCCAACGGATCATCACTTAACAGCAACGCATAGAATATTACGATACATCAAAAGCTCACCCGGTCAAGGCATTTTCTATCCTGCCAACAAAGACATGCAACTCAAAGTCTTCTCAGATTCGGATTGGGCTGCCTGTAGTGAAACAAGAAGATCTATAACAGGCTACTGTGTGTTTCTAGGTTCAGCTCTAATATCCTGGAGGTCCAAAAAGCAAGCAACGGTATCACGCTCATCATTCGAAGCCGAGTACCGAGCTGTAGTTGCTACAGTCTGCGAAATTCAATGGATTAACTACCTCCTTTAGGACCTACAAGTGGAAACAAACAAACCAGCAACTCTATTCTGTGATAGCAAATCCGCAGTGGCTATAGCTGAAAATCACGTGTTTCATGAGCGTACCAAACACATAGATATTGATTGCCACATTGTCAAGGAGAAGTTGAACAAAGGGTTGATCAAGCTACTTTCAGTATCCTCCTCCAACCAAGTAGCAGAAGGTTTCACAAAGCCTCTCCCCGTCTCTCTGTTTCAACACTTCCGGTCTAAGCTAAGCATACAAGACCTGCATGCTCCAACTTACGGGGGCTATTGGACAGCAAAGATTAGTTAGGGGCAATCTTGTAAATATCCTTGCTTTGTAATCTGTTACAACCGTCACCCTCTCCCCTTATATTCCTTTGTACACACGTGTTGAAGCATAATGAAGAACACCGTCATTTCCACCAATCACCTTACTCTCTTCACGTTACTATCCTCTCCGCATCATCGTCGACTGTTTTTTTCCCCTGGTGGCATCGACATTTTGGCTTCGCTATTTGGAGAGAGGACGGGACTTCCTTCCCCTTCAGTCGCCGGCTACCATGGAGAACGGCGGTGGGCGATGGGTAGGAGACCGAGGTTTTGTTCGCGGGCAGAGGGTGGCGTCGGCGATATGGTTTTGGATATCCAATCGGTGTCTTCGCTGCCTCTCCACTCTCTAGGCGATGCTCTTTAAAGCTGCTCCTTAACCTCTTGTCGCCGACGGCGACACGATCAAGGGTGCTGGCGGCGAACCTACTGTCGCAACGAAGAGAGATGGTAGACATGGGCTGGGTTTTCGGCGTTGCTGTTGTCCTCTCCTCTTCCTTCAGGCGACGGGACATTAAGCCAACATTATCAAAATTTATTAATTACACTTATTCCAAATATTTGTATATATTCCAAAGTTGTATGTTGTCTAAACATGACACAAAATCAAATAGAAACCACGAGTTGATATTATAGTAGAAAGGTTGTTAATGATATATCACAAGCTTGTCTTGCAATATTAACTATGTAGTGTTTTTGACAACTTTTTCAAAAGCAAAACATTATTCAAAGAAGTGATGTGTCTAATTGCAATTAGAAATTTCACTTATTAGTCTATCTTTTATCCCTGAAATACTCTTTCACTTACAAAAGTGAGTTTTACCTCCACATCATCAAATTTACAATTCTTTCACTATTTCTTTACATCCATGCAATATTCTCCCACTTTCAAAAGTAATCCCACTATCACATCACAATACAATAAAATAACAAAATAATAATAAAATAAAAGTACATAAATGTTGTCGCATGCTGCCCTACGACAACCGTTTTTTTTTTTTTTTTTAAAATTTGCAAGCTTCCAAGATTATCAAGCTTGCATTACACCTAAGCAATAACAAAACAAAGCAAAACAAAAAAGTCCACTTGTGTAGCCACATCATTTTGCCAAGGTCTCACTTTCAAGGGTAAGGATAGCTTTACAATCTTTGGTGAAGTTTTACAACAATTATTGTTCAACGAAAGTTACCCAAAAAGTCTTTTAACAATGAGAGAATGATATGTGCTATCGACCTTCAATATCTGTAATTGTGACATCATTAGCAGAGCAATCTTTTAAATTATTAACAACATCCTCACATTTTAAGCCAATAATGGCAGAGAAACCAGGTTGTTTAGGAGTAGGTAAGACTCATAATTCATTACCAAGCATGGATACCACATCTGAGATAGTTGGTCTATCCATCGCACTATCTTGAACACATAGCAAACCTACTTGAATATATCTTGTTGCTTCAATAATTGATATTGTTTTTTCCATTGTTGAATCTATTAAGTTTGAGAGTCTTCCTTCTATCCATAAATCCCAAGCCTAGTAATCATTCATGGATAGAGTTAGACATATAAAGTTATTAGTCAAATTAAATAAATATGTTTAAATAAATGAATCGTTAAAAGAATCCTAAAAATCAATTGATTACATTTTTGTATAGTTTATGTATAGGGTAATACTTACATAACCAAGTAAATTTGAAACACGATCAGGATTGTAGAAGCCATTGTTTCTCTTTCCACTTACAATCTCTATTATCATCACTCCAAAACTAAAATTATCTGATTTCTCAGAGAAGCAACCATCCATTGCATATTCCGGAGACATGTAACCACTGGTTTACCATCAAATTGTTCAAATAGTTATATAAAGGAAAACTATATATACAAGAGATAATTGATCAAACATATTCATTGACTTACTAAGTGCCAATAATGCTTTTTGTGTTTGCTGGTGAATCACTATCTTCCTATAGTCTTGCCGTTCCAAAATCAGAAATCTTGGGATGCATGTGAACATCTAATAATATGTTACTTGTTTTCAAATCTCTATGTATAATCTTCAGTCTTGAATATTTGTGAAGTTACAAAAGCCCTTGTGTAATCCCATCAATTATGGAGACACGCTTTCCCCAATCAAGACAAGCTTTTTTTCTTGCATCTGTGCAAAACCAGTGATCATATATTCAATTGTAGAACTAAACAAAATATATATTAGGGTAAAGGAGAGACAAAATGAATAAAGCTAACTAACCAAAAAGAATTGAATCCAAACTTTTATTTGTAAGGTACTCGTATATTAATATCATCTCTTCTCCTTGAGTGCAACAACCAAAAAGCCTAACCAGATTCCTGTGCTGCAATTTTGAGATTAATAAAACTTCATTCTTGAATTGTTCAATTCCGTTCCCAGAAATTTTTGAGAGCCGCTTTGCTGCAATTTCTTGACCATTGGCTAATATCCCCTGAATACAAATAGTATAAATGTTGTTTACATATCGAGAATTACCATTATATTTTATTTATTACTAAACCAAAATCCAAGTTGTTTTTTGTAATTAGGGTTGATCGTGTGTGAACCATATGATGTAAGATAATATTAAATATGTAATGGGTAACACTTGTGTGACACCGTCTCACGACTCTCGATCTGTGAGACTTGTCGTATCTGTAATTAATGGGTCGGATCTTTGACCACATTAATCAAATATTCGACCCATCTCACGGATTGGGACCCGTGAGACGGTCTCACACAAATTTTTGCCATATGTAATACGTTTTATAAAATTTAAAAAAAAATTGTAATATCCTTTTATGGGTCAACTAATATTAATTTTCACTAATACTTTTAAGGAAGGGAAAATGGTCAAATAAACCCTTAGACTTTAACTAATATTAATTTTCAGTAATACTTTTAAGGAAGGGAAAATGGTTGAATAAACCCTTGGACTTTAGCTGAAAAGTCAATTATCCCCTTAAACTTTTTAAAGGTGCAATTACACCCATCAACAATTGATTTTGATGCAATGAAGCCCAAAAACTGGTTGATGACTTGCTATCGATCACAGGTAATTAGGGTTCAAGTAATCCGCAAATTATATATTTTAATATAATATTAGAGCGATAACTTATATTATTACATATTTATAAGATACATATTTTCCATTGTTGGGATCTTCATCGCAAATTATATTGTGGACCATGATCATGGCTGATACTGCAGTTGTGTCAGAACGGATACTGCAGTTGTATTGAAAAGATACTACAGTTGTGATGAAAGGAAACTGCAGTTGCGCGGAACAGAGACCGTTCATCCGTTCAACACAACTGCAGTATTCGTTCAACACAACTACGGTTCCAGACTGATGACACGGCCTCTGTTCCGCGTAATTGCAGTTTCCTTTCGACACAACTGCAGTAGTCGTTCAGCACAACTATAGTATTAGTTCAACACAACTCCAATATCAGCCATGATCCATGGTCCACGGTATAACGACTGGTTGACGCAGGGCATTGTGGGCTTTTGTGGCCTTGTCTTCAACCACATTGGCGGTATTAAAAAAATGTCTACCCTGAAGGGAGAAGAAAAGGTCTATCCTGATGGGGAACACTTTACATTACCACTCCAAATCGCAACGGGATAATTCAAGAAAATAAGAAATAAATTTGGCTAAGGACTACCATGCGTTCACACTTTGAAAATAGAAAAAAAAACATTACTACCCCACTTTAATTAACCAAAAAGATAAATTTATGTCATTTTAGGAACTCAAATCTAGGTCATTCAAATAAAAGAAAATTGAACGTACAAAATTAGTCATCACGTTCTCACATTAAGAGTGGTTCTCATTTGAATGGTTATTCTCATTTGAACATAACGCGCACACACACACACACACACACACACACACATACATATATATATATATATATATATATTTACATATATATTGCCAATTAAAATACGACCATGTCTAACGTGCGGTCGCACCATTAGATATGAAAAAAACTAACACCAATAGAGTTAGGAAACGCACAACAAATAAATGCATCAGTGCACCAATAGAGTTAGGAAACGCACAACAAATAAATGCATCAGTGCACCAAAAAATGCACCATTAGGTACGCATCACTACAAAACGCGCCGTTGGATGCGCATAAACGCACTACACTATGTTATGCACCATTAGGTGTGGTGAGGTATGGTGCATTTTTGAGTTTGTGTTGCGTTTTGTGGTGCATTGGTACATTTCATTGTTGTGCGTTTTCTAGCACTATTGGTGGTTTTTTGCATAACTAATGGTGTCGCCGCACCGATCGCACGTGAAGACATGGCCGCATTAGAACTTGGTCATATATATATATATATATATATATATATATATATATATATATATATATATATATATGGTCATGTTCAGGTGATGTCGTGCTCTCCCGTGCGGTTCACACCACTCAATGTTAAGAAACACACCACACAAATATGCACTGTGGTGTGTTTCTTAACATTATGGTGTGTTTCATTGTCGTGTGTTTCTTAACATTGAGTGGTGTATTTCGTAACTTTGAATGGTGTGTGACCGCACGGCCGCACGGGAGAGCATGGCCGCATTTGAACCAAAATCTATCTATATATATATATATATATATATATATATATGGCCGCATTTGAACCAAAATATATATATATATATATATATATATATATATATATATATATATATATATATATATATAAGAGAGAGAGAGAGGGAGTCTAGTTTAGGAGCAGCCGTGCCTTAACCTGTGGTCTGTGCAACCGCACCAATAGTTATGAACATATGCACCAATACTGCAAGGAAAAGCACAACAAAATACACCAAAAAATGCGCCATTAGGTACGCATCACAAAAATGCACGATTAAGTATGCTTAAATGCACCACACAGTGTTCATAAATGCACAATTAGGTTTGGTGCATTTTTTTTGAGTGTGTTGCTCGTTTTGTGGTGTATTTGTGCATTTTTCTAACACGACTGGTGCCTTTGTTAACACTATTAGTACCTTTTTTAAGCAGCTGCACCGACCGCATGTTAAGGCGCAACCGCATTTGAGTAGAATTATATCACAGTCAAATGATAACTTATTTTCAAGAGAAAATTAATAATTAATCTTAGTTGTGTCTATCAAAAAATTTAACAATTTGAGGTAAGGAGAGAAAAAAATAATGTGCCATCACCCTAAAATGTGACAACTAGAAGATATCAACATATATAGTTCATACCTTATATACAGGGCCAAATCCTCATTGACCAAGCTTATTCTCATCAGAAAAGTAATTTGTGGCGATCTCTATGCTTTTGAAATTGAAGAAAGGTAAGTCGTCATCCTTACTAGCAAGTTGTTGCGTCGACGGTACAATTGGGGCTGTGTGTCAAACTCTCATAGCTTATTAGCGTCTAGTAAAGGCAGATTTAGGATAACTAAAATCTTATAAATTGATATTAACAGAATACCTTGGAAGCAACTGCAACATTTTCTTCGATTCATATACCATACTAGGAAAACAACAGAAAGTGTCACAAGCAACGTTACTGTAAGAGCAACTACAATTGTTGTTCTTCTGTGGTGTGACATTCTCCTTGTCAAAGCAAGAGCAGGATATCGAGGTGGAGGACGATGGCTTTGCTTTGCTTAAGATTGTTCAAAGTGAAGCAATTGAGTCATTACTTTGATATTTGTTAGGATCAAGCTACCACTACGCTAAAAGTTAGAACTAGTAGCAAAAGCGCAACTTAGGCCCTATTTGGTAAATAATCAGCCTACCAGTCAATTTTGGCTTATTTGACCACTATTAGTTGTTTGGTTAATAAGCTTTTTGTAACTCCAAAATGCTAAAATTCAAAAGGCTACTCAAAGCAGCCTTTTCAATTAGCTTTTTGAGAAAAGAAATTATACCAAACAGCTATCAGCTAACAGCTAATCTATCAAACAACTTTCTACAAACAGCCAATGTTATCAACAAATCATACCTTCTAACCCAAACAACCAACCCAATCAGCCAATGTTATCAACAAATAATACCTTCTAACCCAATCAGCTAACAACCATTTACTAAACAGGGCCTTTATCTCCTTATATCGTCACACATTTTCGAGATGTTAGATGTTGGACTTAATTTTTTTAAATCCTTTACCAGCCTCCACCCAACCATCAAGTGCCAAACTTGACCCAACAATATTATTTCATATATAGTATAGATTCATTGTGTAAAATTGGACAAACTAACTTGTGAAAAAATAGATTGTAGATTTGGTGAGTATAAGCATATCAAGCAGCAAGTACAAGACAGACAAGGGGGTTGGCCTACCTGTTTTTGCATCTCGAATGTAAAAAGTTTCGCCCCCATTAGACACGTAACGGTAAGCAGTGGAAGTAGAAAACTTGCAGCCTGTTCCATCAGATTCAAGTGTAGCATAGGCGTTGCAAGAACAATTGTTTACACACATTTCATTGCAGTCACCTGTACCAAACAGTAAAAATCTGTGTAAGATGAGTGTAGTCAAGATAAAATTATAATACTTATGGTCCTTATAGTTAGCTAATTTTGGCTTATTTGACTACTATTAGTTATTTGACTTTGTTAAAAAAATTAATATAAGTGCTTGGTTAATCAATTTTTTATAACTCCAAATGCTAAAATTAAAAAATAATTAGTTTTTTGAGAAAAGAAATTATACCAAACAGCTATCAGTTAACGGCTAATTTACCAACTACTTTTCTACTATCACTAATGTTATCAATTAGTTATATCCTCTAACTCAATAAGCTAACAGCCATTTACCAAATATGGCCTATATATATTGAAAAATGTAATAGTAATTAGTAATTAGGGATAAGAAATCATACCAAGCATGATATCATGTAACTGTAGTTCCCATCCGATAAAACCAGTAGTTGAACGGAACCTGTCTCCAGCACTACAATTGGATGATCTTACGCACCCCACGTTGGAATAGTAAGTACCATTATGATCACAGTTAATTGATGCTCTTGTTAAGTTTCTATCATGTTTGACCGCTACTGAAATTTCACCGGTTGCAAAAGTTCTGATAAAGGTCGAATGCGGGTCTACATTTCCATCCCAAGCAAAATAGCTTTCATTGTCATTAGAGAAATATCTGAGATGGTGCGAAAGGACAGGAAGAAACGGGAAATTATTGTTGCGGCCACTCCAGACCCCACTGTGCCAATAAACAATCCCTTTTCGTGTGGCAACTAGCTGCTTGGGGTTGTTTGGATCAACACATAAGCTAAAATCACCAGGAGAAGGGTTCCCCTCACTGGTCCAAGAAGTCAAACAACGCTGCTGAACCCCTCGAGTTTTCACCCCAAATCTACCCAAAATCATGCCCGGGAGCCAAGTATTAGCAGTGGGATGATCGAAACTTTGCCACGACGTACGGGTATGACCCTCTACTGTTCGCAAAACTAAATTGCCGGTATCAAGTAGAGTTGCGGTTGTGTTCATAACATATGGATATTGTTGATCATCGTTTACAGGGAATTCATGATGATCAGCAGATACCGCCAACCGGCCGTCTCTTTCCATTTTTAACTCCGGCCCTGGGACCAAAGAAATTTGAGCTTGGCCGAGCCAAGCCACCCAAACAATCATTTGTTGGGAACTTGCCAGGATTGGATACTCCGTGAACTGTATACACAAATAGCAGCTAGTGGTAGAGCTAGTGCCCGTCGGCCCCCTGATGAGTTTTAACTCGAAGATTTTATAGGAAGACCTCAAGTAAACTTCATCAGTGGGTAATATGTATTCTCCAGGCGAAAGTCTGTCTTTAGCACTAACATAAGATAGCAACAAGGCATGACAGATGAAGAAGCCAACAATGCCAACTACTAAACTATCATAGAATATTATTCTACTCATCCCCTATCACGTATGATTTCAAATAAAATTGCTAGGTGGATGTGAATGGTTTTGATTGCACTTTTTCAAGTGATGGAGTGTTTACTCCAAAGAGAAGTATATGGGTATATCAAAAGAGAAACAAAGAAAAAGAACAAGAACAGATATAATCTGTATTATATTGTGCTATGCTCTGCTGGTCCAGCATATGACAATATATAGGCTCTTACAAATCAATAAGACTTCCAAAACAAAGACTTGCTTGAATTGGAAAGTTGTCCCAACGAATTTTCAAGTTTGAATAATTCAATTCACTTTTTTTTGGTAGGAGGAACTAATGATAACAGTTAATTATAAATTATTACCCAAACAAGATTCTTAATTTTTTACAATTGCACCAATTTTTATGTTAATTTTATCTTATACAATTTTAAGCAAGTCTGATGTTCTTGTTAAAATTATCTAAGGGGGTATTTGATCCTGATTTTCATAGGCGTTTAAAAACTTCTTTTAAAAACTTCTATAAACTTTAAAAGTTCAAAGGTATTATTTAAAAAGAAAAAGTTCAAAGGTATTTGATTCAAAGTTTTATGGAGTTTTTAAATGTATGGTGATATTCGATTAAGAGGGTGTTTGACAATTATTTGATAGCTGATAGTTGATTCGTTTAGCTAATAGCGCGATGATAACGGATTGTATTGGCTAGTTTGACCAACTAATAATATTAACAAGTTATAGAAATGTGTTTGGCAAATTAGATATTTATTTCTAATTACACGTAAAATGACCTATAATGGCGTAAGTATGTTGTTCTATTTTGCTTAACTCTTAAAGACAATCACAATCGTTCATCTAGAAAGATCTAATAGATCCGATATAATTTTTTAAAAAATGTGGTTGTAATTTTATAAATAACTCAAACTTTGATGTGCAAGTAATTTACCATTCATATCGGTGAACTTAATTATAATGTTTTGTGCAACTAATAATAACATTAGGTGCAATTAATATTGTTCTTCGATGTACATTATGTTGTTGCACTTTTAATACATTTTACTTGTACTCTGTGAAACTGTTACTAATTTCATATTATTTACAAAAATGAGACCACAGACCACGCAGCTTAAGTACACAAATCACTCACCTTAAGTACACAAACCACGCACCTTATGTACACAAACCACGCACTTAAGATTTTAAAATGGTGCCCCTTAGGTTTCAACAACTCACGCACCTTAAGCATACAAATGACGCACCTTAAAAAGAAAAACAACGCACCTTAAGAAGGAAAACTACGCACCTTAAACTTTAAGTTCACTCACCTTAAGTTTCACCACTGACGCACCTTAAGTACACAAATCACGCACCTTAAGAAGGAAACTACGCGCTTTAAGAAGGAAAACTACGCACCTAAAGCCACCTCACAATCGCACCAGAGAACACCTACCGCACTAGAACACAATTATATATATATATATATATGCACTCAAACTATTCCTTGGAATTTTGTGTGCATTATGCACTGGAATATGAAATTGTGTGCATTTATATTCAAGTCCGCAACTTCTCACGGGAAGAGGAATTTTCATTGGAGCATCACACACACACGCACACACACACACAATATATATATATATATATATATGTGCGGTCATGCACAATCACGTGTTCAAAAATGCACCAGGGTGTGGTGCATTTGTGCATTTCACCTTGGTGCATTTCTGAGCATGTTATGGTGCATTTATGCATATGTAATGGTGCATGATCGCACGTCCCAAGGTTGTGGTACATTTTTGTTGTGCATTGGTGCATTTCTAAACACATTGTAGTGCATTTATGCATACCAAATGGTGCAATCTGCACTGCTCGGTGAGAACAGGTGGCATTATGATATTTTAAGTATTGTTGAAAGCATAAGGTGCGTATTTTCAAATATTAAGGTGCGTCATTTTAACACTTAAAGTGCACCATTTTAATACCTAATGTGTGTCAGTTCTACACTTAATGTGCATAAGGTTCTACACTTAAGATGTGTCATTTGAACACTTAAGGTGCATCAATTTAACACTTAAAGTGTGTCATTTTAACACTTAAGGTGCGTCAGTTCTACAAGTTGGGAAATTTGGTCTTGAAAAATAGGGGTGTTACAAGTTGGTATCAGAGCAGTTCGAACTTTGGGAGCTTAGGTTGCGATAGAGTCTAGGTTAGAATTCTAGGAGTTAATAATATTTTGGGAAAAGAAGTTTAAGGATAAGACTAATACCTAAGATTGAACTTCGCTGTGCGGTTGTGATTTAAAAAATTTTCTAATTGATTATTTTAATGCTTTATGTGAGAAGTTGTTATATGTTGATTTTAGCTATTGCACCCCGAAGGTGTGCATTTTCCAAGCGTATCTTTATGTGTTTTGGTTGACTGTTTGTTTGAAGTATCGGTTTTAAGTTACGAGGATGAGAATTAAAACCGTATCATTCGAACTCAAACTATTAGAATAGAGTCCTATAACACTAAGGACACCTAAAAACCTCCTAGACTATAGGAAAGTTACAGAGAATGATTCTACTCCACACAACACACTAGCCACACATTAATACATCAAATAATATCTAATATGTAATATAACTCACACATCCCCCTCAAGCATAAGGTGGGTAGGCGACCACGTTGAGCTTGCCTCAGAGAGCTGCAAAACGCGAAGCTGGTAGCGGTTTCGTGAAGACGTCAGCTAACTGATCTTTGGTAGACAAAACGTTGACAATAAAATCCCCAGAAGCGACTTTATCCCAGACAAAATGATAGTCGATCTCCACATGCTTGGTACGTGCGTGAAACACAGGATTGGTCGCGAGATAAGTGGCCCCAAGATTGTCACACCATAGAGTTGTTGGTTTAGCGGTATGCAAACCGAGTTCACATAACAATGAAATAATCCACATCACTTCAGCTACCACATCCGCGAGACCCTTGTATTCCGCTTCAGTCGAGGAACATGCCACTATTCGCTGCTTGCGTGAAACCCAGGAAATGAGATTAGAACCCAAGAACACTACATAACCACTGGTTGACTTCTGGTCTACAGGACACCCAACCCAGTCCAAGTCGAAATAAGCATGAATGTCAGAGGTCGTTGACGCGGTGAGATGCAAATCATATTCCATAGTGCCTCGAACATAACGCAGAACACGCTTGACTAACCCCCAGTGATCATCAGTCGGCCTGTGCATAAACTGACACAAGCGGTTCACTGCAAAGGAAATATCTGGGCGAGTAATCGTGAGATACTGCAGAGCTTCTACAAGACGTCGATACTGTGTGGGGTTTCAAAATAGTGGAGTCGACAAGTTAATTGCCTGTGTTACGGCCGCTGGAGTAGCCAGAGGCTTGCAATCAGACATCTCTGCTCGAGTCAAAATATCTTTCATATAACGGCACTGACTTAGGACAAAAATGTCAATGTCGTGAAGAGTTTCGATGCCAAGGAAGAAAGCCGGCTTGCCTAAGTCCCTAATCTTGAAGGTGGAGGATAACCGGCGTAGAAGTGTATCAATGAGGTCGGAGTCATTGCCCATCATGATTATGTCATCTACGTATACTAGTAAGAATATTCGTGACTCGTGAGGCACTGGCGGTGTAGTGAAAGAGAGATATGATTGTAGCATATTTTATAACAAACAAATACCCGAGTATCGGGTTATCGATCCACAGGGAAGTGAGACGTATCAAACACTAGTTACTAATATATTCTTATGAAGCTAATCCTAACGAAATTGATGTTTGATTAATTGCAAATTTAGTAGTAAAAGAAAATAATGAAAGCTAGTTGATGAAAACAATAGAGAGTGGGATTTTCGGGATTGAAGTGTTTAATCTCCGAATGCCAAACTAAGGTGAAATATCTAATTTGGGTTAGACAAGTGTTTAATATGCACTTATGAGGGGAATTATTCCCATAACTCCTACAAGACAAGAAATAGAACAAGCATCTTAAACTACTTAACTAAATACTCTTTTCCAATAAGTAATAGCCAAGTGCAATTGTGGGTGCCCTAGTTTATATCCTAACTCCCATCAATACATAAATTTAGCAATTGAAACAAGCACTTGGATCCTTAATTACAAGCATCAACAATATTAAACACAATTGCATAATAAGTCATCAAACCCAAATGTAAATATACCATTAAAACATGAAGAACAAGGCAAAATAGGGTTCATAAACACTTTTCACCCAAAAATCCCAAAGTTACTTTAGCCAATCACGGCTAGTATTGAATTTAAAGCTCAAATGTTAAAGAGTTTACAAAGACTAAGAAAGTAAAGGAAGGGAAAAGAAATTCTCCCAAATGTAGCTTTTCAAGCTTTCCTTCTCCCTCCCAAAGTCTTTATATCTCCTTGTGGTTACAATCTTCTCCCCAAAAGTTTTGGATCCCTCCTTTACTTCCTTGATGATGAGGGTTAAACAATAAAAATTCTCAAAGAAGGGTTAAGTGCTTAGCACTTATTAAACAAAGAAAAAGGCTCAAGGGGGATGCAATGGATAAAAACATATGATGCGGGTAGGTTTAAAGGCTAAAGGTGAACAAAAAATGGCCTAAGTCATTTCTAAGCATGCAAACAATTAGACTACATTTTAGAGAAGTATTGAGGCAAGTTCTATCAAGCCAATTAATGAGGCAATGACGGAATTCCACATAAACTTTCACTAGCGAAGCACAAACCACTAGATTAGGAATTCTTTCGATTATTAAGTAGTTAACAAGGACATTGGCAAGAAAATAGCTCAATCATGTGTTTCATTTTGATTTCATCAATGACACATTGGAATGCAACAAGCTCAATCAAACAAACCACAAACCGGCAAGAGAGAATAATAATGACTAGTTGGCATGACAAGTAATTTATCAACAAGAAAATCATGACTCATCCAAGTAAAAGCAAAACATATTTACAAAAATTCAAGTGGGGAACCAACAAGCAAATGAGCATATTTTTCAACATTAAAGCACAATTCTTTATTTTTATAGAAACCCAAAGAACAAGACAAATAGGAGTAAGAGTTCAAAATCATTTCAGGAGAAGTTCTAAAACAGTTAAAACTAAATATTAAAAGCAAAGCTGAAAATATAAAAAGGGAAAATCAATTCAACCCCTTCCCCCCACACTTAAAGAGTTACATTGTCCCAATGTAACAAAATAAATCGGGGGAAAGGAATTGAAGGGCATCCCTTGATCTGTTACTGGTTATTACCTTCAAGTGGTGGTGGCGGTGGGAACTGTGAAGTGTAGTACTCAGGGATGAATTGGGGTTCTTGAAGCCATGGTGGTGGTGGTGGGAACTCAGGTGCGCAAATGTACCAACGAACCAATTGACATCATCACTCCTCCTCATATAGCCCTCATGTCTTGTCATAAATTCCTCATGCCGCCTCATAAACTCCTTCTGCCTAGCAAAGAATTGCTCCATGTTGTACTGAGGGGGAAGTTGATCCGGTGCAGGTGTGGCAGGTGGAGGAATATTTGAAGGGTCCTCCATTACTTCATCATCACCTTGGTCTTCATTTTCCTCATCTTCAAAATCATTGACGGGCATTTGTCCATGCCTATATCGGCTTTGAATGTACTGTTGAGAGATAAAATTTTGAGGATGGACCTTGACTTCCTGGTGCGGATCTATTGGCACTCCCACAAGACAGCAAAGCTCGGTAATAAAGAACGGGTGGCTGAGAGGGCAACGTGATTTTTTATCTGATGAAGCAATCTCACGTATGCTGTGATTGATAAGAGCCCCTACGTCAATAGTCTGACGCTTCTTAATGCAGTAGGCCAAAAGGACTTGATCTCTGCGAACATTTCCCCTATGTGAATAGGGGATGAGCTTTGCCTTGATGAAATCTAAGATGCATCGGTCTTGCGGGGAGAAGTATGCATAGTTCATGTGGACAATCATCCCACTTCTAACATTCCATTCGGCTTCGGGGTGGAAGGATCTAGCAATTTCATTCAATTCTCCACGTGTTATTCTGTCAGGCATCAACTCACGGTGATAATAATCCTCTCCATCATAGTTTCTTGTACCGTAGTATGTGTTGATTGCCCGGGGAGAAAAACGCACTTCCACACCCCTAACTATGCACACATTATTTCGTGGTCCATCTTTGGCATTAGCGTAAAATTCACGGAACGCCGAAGCAAATGCCTCACCCGGTTGAGCCAATAGCAAGGGACCCCAATTCCATCTTTCGGGGATAACAAATTCTAACCCCCTTTCTTTCTTGAAATCTCTTGTAGAGATCCAAGTTTGGAATCTTTCAGAAGCATTTGGGGTATTGAAAACTTCAGCTTGTGCCCCTTGAGGTTGTTGTTGAGGTTGTTGGGATGGTTCACCCCTTTGCCTTTTGGGAATTCTCGTTTTTGGGGCCATTCGGAACAACTGCACACCACAATCAAAACACATTACTTGCAAAATTCAAAGAATTATGGATTAGAAAGCAAAATGCAAGTAAATAACTCAAGGACTTCAAAGAATCCCACTTAGGCATTTTATCAAACACTTCATATGCACAATTTTAAACATGAGAACTTGTATAAATTTAGCATGTCATTCCACCCCATTTTTGTACAAAACAAGAGGCACCACCAATAAGACAATTAACCAAGAGCAAATGCAAAATAAACCAACACTAATCATGAAACAAAACTATAGGCATTGAGCATGGAAATTCATAAGCAAGTAAAGATAGTAAATCAATTTTCTTCATTCAAAATTCAAGTGTATTGTATTATGAACAAGTAAGAGCAACACTTAGAGCAAAAAGATGCAACGAAACAGTAACCCAATGCATTTCAATTCATAAAATTCAAAAATTAGCAAAAATTCGTGGGTTAGGTTTCTTACCAAAAAACTATGAAATCAAGAACAAAAAGAAGAGAAATTGATGGAGAAAATGGGTAAGCAAGTTACCTTGAAGCCTTAGGAGGAATTTGGAGTGGAGATGAGTGTGTTTTGAAGGCAAAAGTTGAAGGAAATGCAAAGAAAATCTGGTTGGGGCTGTTGTGCAAAGAAGTAAAATGAAAAAAAACTAGGAAAAATGCTTTAAAACTACCGGTCAAAGTCTGACCAGAGGGTCTTGACGCGTCGAGCCCTACAGATTTAAAAAAAGAACTACGGCATCCACTCGACGCGTCGAGGGTGAGTCTCGTCGCGTCGAAAAATTCCAGAATGCCAGATTTTTGAGCTCTTATTACTTTGACACGTCGAGCCTTGTCCTGGTCGCATCCAAAATTTCCAGAATGCGTTTTTTTTAAACTGTTTTCAACAATAGAACATCAAGCTAACCGCCAACACCAAAACAACACTCAATCAAGAAAAAATTCCACTCCAAAACCATATAAACACAAAAACATAAGGCTCAAGGATTTTCAAAAATTCAGTTAGCATCATGCAATTTCAAAATAAATCAACTAACACTCAAATTTCATATTCACATTCCATCATGCAAAATAAACTAGCAAAAATTAAAATGCAAGAAATTAAAACACTTGGGTTGCCTCCCAAGAAGCACTCGTTTTAGGTCATGAGCTCGACCCCTTATTCATAGTTCATCCTGGGTGATCCGTGAGGCTACCACCATAACTAGCCTCAATGAAGTTCCTATCACAAGTTTTGAGTCCCAAAACATATCCTTGTTCAACTTTCTCCACCATGTGGTTCTTCTCCCTCTGAACAAAAGTAGCACCTCCATGACTTGAAAATTTTTCCACAATTGAAGCCGCTCATCAAGTGCCCTTCCAACATTGGGATCAAAATATTCACCTTCATCATGAATCTTGCCTTCAATCACATCAACCACAAAACACTTTTCAACACAAGGAGATTTAGGCTCATCAAACACATTAAATGCAACTTTTTCTTCTCCAAAGTAAAAAATTATTGATCCCTTCCTCACATCAATCATAGCCCCTGTTGTTGCCAAGAAAGGTCGCCCCATTATGATTGGAAAACATGGGTCTTCTCTAATATCCATAACAATGAAATCACAAGGCACGAAATATTTGTCCACCCGAACCGGGACATCTTCAAGTATTCCAATAGGACTTTTGGTTGACCGGTCGGCAAATTCAAGGGTGAGTTCAACCGGCTTTGGTTCTCCCAAATTTAACCTTTTGCACAAAGATAAGGGCAATACATTAACACTCACTCCTAGATCACAAAGTGATCTATTAATGGTCAACCCTCCAATAACACATGGAATTGTGAATCTTCCCAGATCTCTAAGCTTGGTAGGAAACTTTCCCTCATCATTTATTAGGGCTCGGCATTCTTGTGTCATTGCAATCATTTCTTGAGCACCAAATTTTCTTTTCCTTGAGAAAATCTCCCTTAAAAACTTTCCATAAGAAGGCACTTGAGTGAGTAAATCAAGCAAAGGGATAGACACATTCAAATTTTCAACCAAATTCAAGAATTTCTTCCATCTACACTCTTTAGTTTGACATTGAAATTTTTGGGGGAATGGTAATGGTGGTACGTAACTCCTCTCCAGCTTCAACCCATCATTTTTGTCATGAGTAGCTTCCTCTTTTTCAACTTCTTCTTCAATTCCTCCACTACTCATTCCATTTGGCATTAGCTTGTCAATTGTAAAAGATGGTCCTTTAAGTTCCTTGCCACTCCTTGTTACAATGGCATTAACATGCTCTCGTGGATTTTCAGGGAAAGCGGGCAATTTGCCCGTGACTTGGGTACTAGAAGTAGAGGCTTGGTGGTTGTCAATTTGCCTTTCCAACATTTTGTTATGAGAGCTCAATTGAATCTATCTTCTCCTTCACTTGCCTAAATCTCTCTTCACTCTGCAATTGGGATTTCAACATCATTTCCATCATAGCTTCCCAATTCGGTGGAGGTGGAGCTTCCAAAGCAGGTAGTGGCAGCCTTGGTTGAATACTAGGAGCTTGGAATCCTTGAGTTGGCCTAAATTGTTCTGTTGGGCCCCCTCTAAATTTTTGTTGACCTTGGAATCCCGGGGGTGGCCCTCGATTGCCAAAATTTTGGGGTTTGCCACCCCATTTGGGTTACTCCATGAGAAACCGGGTTAGTTTCTTGATGCATTAGGATTGTAGGCCCCTTGCGGTTGGAATGATTGTTGTTTCCTACCATACCTTACCAAATCAACGTGCTCCATGGAAGATTGAGAACTCGTGTCATCATTAAAGAATTCTCCCGAGTTGCGTTCTCCCCCACATAGCTCACACATCATGACGGGTCTTGAAGGAGTAGAAGTAGTAGAAGCATAGCTCACATTTTGATTTTTGAGAGTTATTTGAGCTAGCTTTTGAACCATGGTTGCCACATTATCCACCTTAGCCGATAAGGCGGATATTTGCTCTACTTCATGAATTCCACCCACAAGCCTTTGAGAAGACTTCTCCGAGTACCAAGTAGATCCATTCATAGCAATTTTTTCTAACAATTCCTCCGCTTGAGTGGGTTCAAGTACCGTGAATGATCCTCCCGATGAAGCCTCAACCAAGATCTTTGAATTGTCTAGCAAACCCTCATAGAAAGCCATCATTAGATCCCATCCTTGAATACCATGATGAGGGCATTGTCTTCGTAGTTCCTTAAATCTCTCCCAAGATTCCGCTAGAGATTCATTTTGGATTTCCTTGAAGTTTTGTATAGCTCTCCTCATCCTTTGGGTCTTTGAAAGTGGATAGAACTTCTTCAAGAACTCCCTATGGAGTTGGCAAAATAATTTGCGGGAAAGGAGATGAGCCAACCGTGAGCTTTATCCCTCACTAAAAAAGGAAAAAGTCGGATTTTGATTGTTTCATTAGGAACTCCGTTCATTTTAAAAGTGCTGCAAATTCGGAGGAATTTGGTAATATGAGCATTTGGATCTTCCATGGGCGACCCTCCGAATTGATCCAACGTAACCATTTGAATTATTGGCGGTTTGATCTCAAAATTATTGGCCTCTACACCCGGAATATTGATGCTATCAAGTTCTTCCAAATCGGGTGCAATATAATCGGACATAGCTCTCCTCGCAAGTGGAGGTTGATTGATTCCATTTCCATCTCCATTAAGGTTCAAATTGATATTTCCTTGAGCTTGTGCCATCTTTCTTTGCTTTCTAAGGTACTTTGTTCTCTTTTCAATCTCTAGGTCCAAAGGTAATAATTCACCTTTACCTAAGGACCGTGTTTGCATGCAACAACAAGTACCTAAAACACAAGATCACAGCAAAACAACGCAAACTTGTTATGGGTTAGTAAAACTAAAGAAAATGGTGGATTAGACTCCTAGAATAAAACTTTCACTAATGTCAATACTTAAAAGCCACTTCCCCGGCAACGACGCCAATTTTGTTGTAGCATATTTTATAACTAACCGGCGTAGAAGTGTATCAATGAGGTCGGAGTCATTGCCCATCATGATTATGTCATCTACGTATACTAGTAAGAATACTCGTGAGGTGCTGGCGGTGTAGTGAAAGAGAGATATGATTGTAGCATATTTTATAACAAACAAATACCCGAGTATCGGGTTATCGATCCATAGGGAAGTGAGGCGTATCAAACACTAGTTACGAATATATTCTTATGAAGCTAATCCTAACGAAATTGATGTTTGATTAATTGCAAATTTAGTAGTAAAAGAGAATAATGAGAGCTAGTTGATGAAAACAATAGAGAGAGAGTGGGATTTTCGGGATTTAAGTGTTTAATCTCCTAATGCCAAACTAAGGTGAAATATCTAATTTGGGTTAGACAAGTGTTTAAGATGCACTCATGAGGGGAATTATTCCCATAACTCCTACAAGACAAGAAATAGAACAGGCATCTTAAACTACTTAACTAAATACTCTTTTCCAATAAGTAATAGCCAAGTGCAATTGTGGGTGCCCTAGTTTATATCCTAACTCCCATCAAGACATAAGTTTAGCAATTGAAACAAGAAATTGGATCCTTAATCACAAGCATCAACAATATCAAACACAATTGCATAGCAAGTCATCAAACCCAAATGTAAATATATCATTAAAACATGAATAACAAGGCAAAATAGGGTTCATAAACACTTTTCACCCAAAAATCCCAAAGTTACTTTAGCCAATCATGGCTAGTATTGAATTTAAAGCTCAAATGTTAAAGAGTTTACAAAGACTAAGAAAGTAAAGGAAAGGAAAATAAATTCTCCCAAATGTAGCTTTTCAAGCTTTCCTTCTTCCTCCCACAGTTTTTATATCTCCTTGTGGTGACAATCTTCTCCGCAAAAGTGGTGGATCCCTCCTTTACTTCCTTGAAGAGAAAACACCCTTACACTCACTCCTTTTTGCCTAGAAAACATAGCTTAGCTCCTAGGGTTTTGGGAATATGAGCCTTTTATAGTGGGAGCAAAAATAGGGGCAAAATAGGCAATTCCGCAGAGCTGAAATATATCCTGTTGCAGGATTCTCAACACGTCGAGACAGGGGCTTGACGCGTCGAGCCTTGGGTCTTCGAAATTGATCACTTACTAGAAATTTTCGTCGCGACGAGGCAGATTCCAGACGCGCCCTGCTCTCAAAATCAGCATTCTTCATTCATTTTGACTCCAAGCATGTTTTCAAACGTTCCCTTGCTTTTGGATTGGATCTAAAATGATTTCAAAACACAAACAAACACCATAAAAGCACTAAAATAAAAAATGAAACCATATCTAAATGAGAAAGCAAGGAATATGCATTGGAGATGGCAAATTAACACATTTAAGCTCAAAAGCTGATCTAAATCAGTGAGAAAAATATGCACAATTGAGATCATATCAAGATACATTTATCTTGGACCCTAAGAACCCTGGTGAGATTAAGTAATCATGCAACCACTTAAATCATACTCTCGGCGCTTGCTTGAGCCCGTAAATAGATCGCTGTAGGTGACAAACATGATCCAGGTGTACGGGATCCTCATACCCTGGTGGTTGCTTCATATAGACTATTTTAGCTAAGTGGCCGTTGAGGAACGCGTTGTGAATGTCAAGCTGTCGGAGATACCAGCCATTTGAGACTACAAGTGAGAATAGCATGCGAATCGTAGTAGGTTTAACTACGGGGTTAAAGGTGTCGAAGAAGTCTTCACCGGCGACCTGGTTGAACCCCTTGGCAACTAATCGGCTATCGAACCATCCGCCTTACACTTGGTGCGAAAAACCCACTTGCATCCAATGATATTTACGTGTGGCTCAATCGGAATAAGGCGCCAGTTGCAGTTATGCAATAGGGCGTTGAACTCTTGATCCATGGCGTCTCGCCACTCCGGGTGCCCTACAGCTTGAGAGTAGCACGTGGGATCAACAGTTGTATTGAGAGCGTAGAATGACTCATTTGTTCCTCAGGTCATGTGCCTCAGCCGCATATTATGTCCCCGTTCAGGAAGTTGAGTTTGCCCTCGTTTAGGAGGCTAAGTATGACTCGGGCCAGCACTAGAGGTGACAGCAATCGGTGGTCCTTCTAGAGCCAAGTGTGGTGGCTTCTTAGCCATGGGCACCAGGTCCAGTAACGGTGCGAGATGTGGAGCCGTGACCACGACTCCCGACCCCTACAGAGGGGTTGAGTCTTCTTGCTTCTGTGTGCCCTGCAAAGACGATTCTGCAAATGGGAAAACAGACTCGTCAAACCTGACATGCCAACAGATAAAGGTCTTTCCAGTTGTTAGATCCATGCAACGGTAACCCCTATATGGCGGTGGGTAACCTGGGAAGACACAAGGTCTCGATCGATATTCTATCTTGTGCCGGTTGTAGGGCCATAGATAAGGATAACAACGAAACCCGAAGACTTGTAGGAATTTGTATGTGGGGGGTGATTTGTATAAACGGTAGTACGGATTATCAAACCGAATTACAACGAGGGTAATGAATTTATTAGGTGAGTGGTTGTTTCAAAGGCAAAGTCCCAGTATTGTTGAGGGATCGAGCTTTCTGCGAGAAGAGCTAGACCGGTTTCGACTATATGTCTATCCCGGCGCTCAACTCGCCCATTCTGCTTGTGTGTGTAGGCGCAAGATTGCCTATGATTAATCCCGAGGGATTCAAAGGTTTTATGTAAGCGGCGGTATTCACCCCCTAAGTCGGACTGTATGGATTTGATTGAATGAGAAAACCAGCGTTCTACCATCACGCGAAACAATACAAAAGTTTTATAAATGTCTGATTTTAACCGTAAGGGGTAAAATTGAAAAAACGTGTGTGGTCATACACAAATAACACAAAGTATCTAAAACCAGAAACAGAAATAATGGGTGCAGGACCCCAAATGTCCGTGTACAGCAACTCTAAAACATTTGCACTAAAGGAAATAACCCTATCTAATGGAAAACGACTTGATTTGCCCATTTGACAGGCAGAACATATTCTCGACGAACTAACGTTATTTGTAGTGACGGGACAACTTTGTAGGACACGGTGTAGGACTTGTGCATGTGGATGACCATATCTGCTATGCCACACGACGGAGGATGCTCGGGCGAAAAAAAACAAATGGCACTGTGGGATCGATAACTGGTATACCCCCCCCCCCCCGCCCCCCACGGTTGGTCCTTTAAGAAGAACCGCCTTGGTGGTGTTATCTTTCACCACAAATTTTTTTTTTAATGAAATTAAAAAAAAACATCATTTTCATTAGTGAAACGATGCATAGATAATAATGGAACTGACATATTAGGTATATGTAATACGTTTGATAAACAGAGAGATCTAGACACAGTAGGAAATGTTCCTCAACCCATACTGGAAATACCTAGACCTTCGCCACTACCGACCCTCAACACATCGTTGTCAATGTAATCTTCGGAGTTGGCCATCATGGTGGTGTCAGGTGTAGCATAGGCTGTAGCTCCCGTGTCCGGGTACCTGGCATCCACCAGGTTGGAAGCAAATTCAGCACCTGAGACTTTCATATGCGCTGAAAGTAGTATACGGCAGATCTGGCATCAGGGGCTACCACCGCGACTGTGACAACTGCGGCCACGCCCTTGGTGACCTCGCTGTTGTCCACCGGCCGAACCTTAACGACCGTCATAGCTGACATTACGGTTTTGCGTAGGGTTGAAGTGTCAAAAGATATTTGTATGTTAAAACGGAAAGTCTGTGACTCCCCGAGTGTCGGTCTCGAAGGAGGGACGTGGAGGTGTGTCAAGCATTCGGGAGTTTACTTGATTGGGTCATGCATAGGATTTGAGTGTGGTGAAGGGCGGATTTGTGAGTGAGAGAGTAGTTCATTTGGTTGGTTTTGAGTGCAAGAGAATAGTAAAGTAAAAAGTGTTTTGGAAATATGTAAAAGGGGTAGGAATTGGACAGTGTTCATGAACATTGCATAGTGGAGTGTCTAAGGTCAGATTAGGATTACTAGGATATTGGCTATTCAAGAGTGTGTTGTCTTAGTCCTTTTCCACCTTTGTGTACTAAGGCTTCTTTGACTTAGGAGTGCCTTCAAGCATCCAAAGTTCTAAGAGGAATTTTATCAAACACTTAAGCTACACACTATCCTACTATTCTTAAGAAGTCCATAGGGACTATGATTGTGTCAAGCTTCAAATCCTAACTCTAATCAAAGACATGAAAGAGTCAAGAGCTCAATCTCTTATCTAAATTGGCCAAATCCAAACAAGATCTCATCAAAACAACAACCAATAGACAAGAATAGGTAATCCATCAACACAAACACATAAATCCAAGATATAGAGATAAGATCATCACACAAGCAATATTCAATCACACAATCCAAATCCCTAGACTAAACTAGCTACTCATAATATGAAATTCAAGCAAAAGATAATTTAATCCAAGAACAAGATAGCTAAAATTATAGAAATGAAATAGAAATCACCAAGAGAGAAGAAGATCTTCAATCCAAGCTCGTTGTCTTGCTACAATGGAGATTGATCTAATCTAAAAGCTAAGAGAAATGGAGAAAGTTCTCCAAAGAAAAACTAAGAAAAGGGAAAACTAATTTTCTGGGAACCTCCTCTGAAAATTCATCAAAGGGGTTTAAATAGTCTCCGAAATGACAACCCTAGTCGAAATTCGCGCATCACCGTCTCCACGCCATCCACACGCGTGTGAGCGTGCGTGGGAGGCTACTGGAAAGTTTTCACGCATGCTCACACGCGTGTGACCATCAAGTTGGGTCCTCCCGGGCTCCGTTCTTGCCTGGTTCGCTCTCTAAGCTCAACTTTTGCTCCTATTTGTTCCTGGGGCTCCTGTTTCACTTCTTTTAAGCTAAAAGTAGCGTCTGTGCATCAGTTAGTGATTTTCAAGAATTTATGAACCTAATTTACCAAGTAAGGATGCTATAGACGCAATAAAACACCCTAAAATGTGCCTGATTTAAGGTTATCTCGGAGTCTTATCAAATTTTCCACACTTTGTTTCTTGCTTGTCCTCAAGCAAGACATTTTTCTATTTAAGCAAATAAGTCTCCGAGATACTTTCTCATGCAGAACAAAGCTTTTGGCAAGTCAAAATGATGGGTGTCTAAGACTGTTGAAACGAGAGAAACCATTTGTGTTATCCACAAAGGATTTTGGTCAGATGTTAGCAACTCAAGGAATATTTTCGGGAAATAAAAACCTTTCGTAGATAAACAATTAAAACAAGGTATCACACTCCTCGCACCATACGCAAGCATGCATTTCCAAAGTTTTGGTTCACCTTTTATTTAAATAGGGCCTCTAGCCTATCCCACTAGTGGGAACAATGTGCACTAGCTAATCAACTTTTTATCCTTATACGCCAAAGCCCAACGTAAATGTAAATGAGGGTAGGGGCATGAACCACTCACCGCTTTTGGCTTAGCGCGGTCCCTCTTTCTTCTCACTTCCTAGGATAACGTCATCGAGTCACCCGACTTCACATGGAGCTCCATGCTTTTTCGAAGGTCAGTGCAATGGGTACTCGAATCCTAGCAAAGCGGCTCACCTCAGCTCTATTTTCTCAATTCTTGGGATCTTTTTAGGTGAACAACGGACTCCAGATAAAGCTTTTTGCTTACCGAAGACTATGGTTTGAACACAACCCAACAAATCGGCTTCCCTCAATTTTAAACTCTTGGTGATTGGCCTTTTGCCTTTTCAACTTCTCCTCATGTCAACCCCTCATGCCTTTTTCTATTTATGTTCAAGGGTTTTGTTTTCTCCTTAAGCTTACCATTAGGCTCACCTTTTACCCCATGCCCTACCAAGGTTAGTTCAATTCCGGGCCTTGCTAGTTTTATCTTTCTCAAATTAAAAAGTGCACACTCCCACTTCGAGAGATCCTTGACTAAGGTCCTACGTAAATAAGAGGTGAACATCATGCAAGCAGGCAAGAATATAAACTTATTTGGCTCTAAACACTCTCATGGGTGTGAAAAGTAACTTCCTCAAAGATATTTCGAGAGTAAAAATTTTTGGGCATCCAGTCAAAATTCTCTCTAGATAACACAAATAATAACTCTCTTTTCAAAACTGCAAATGCACCCGCTTATCGTTCCCAAGAGCTTCAACTTTCAACTTCTTATACTAAGCATGTAAGCATGTAAAGCACGAAGTGCGTCCTTTCCACACTTTAAAACAAACATCGTCCTCGATGTTTCCATACGGTACAGGGTAAAGGAACGAATAGGGATTCTAAAGATTTAGACAAATAAAGATCCCTTTCCACACTTTGGAAATTGCTCAGGGATGTAGGGTATGCATTAAACGATCCTAATAAACATGGTAAACTCTAATGTACACATACACAAAGCTGTAAAGAAAAATATTTCCACACTTTAAAGATCAAAACGGGGCTTAAAATTAGAAAAGGGATAAGAGGAAAAACCAAGTATGCATCCCTCTTTCCACACTTTAGCTTCCAGCATAGGCCTGCTCCCGTTATAGATGCTCTATAAGAAATGGAGACATAACATACAAAAAGGATTTTCGAAGTACTATTTAATTATTATAGAAATATAAAAGCAGAAACATAGATAATAAAGCATGTAAATAAGTAGAATTATTCGAATAGAAATGCAGAAAAGTAAAGCAGTTGCAAAGTAAATAACATAAAGCAATAAAGATAAGTAAAGCAAAGTAAAGAAATAAAGAAATAAAAGTCGGAACCCCGCGCATAGGGATCCTAATGTTCAAATGGGGCTATCAACCATAGTAACCAAAGTCAAGGAACTCAGTATCAAATGTCAATAGGTCAGGATCGAGGACAATCGAAGGAAGGCATCAGTCATCACCAAAGGGCTGGAATTGCCTATCGAATCTAGCTTCAAGCGCAGCAATTCTCCTATCATTTTCCTCCACCGCCCTTCTCATGCGGTTGAGGTCTTCGGTGTGGACATCCTGTCTCACGGAGATGGATGTGAAGTGGCCTTCCTGCCATGTATGATGCTAACGCCAGTAGTTCATCTGTTCATCATGGAGCTGCCTATGAAAGTTCTACGTCGTGTCCCAATCCATGGGAATAGGGCCTTGCTCCTGTGCAGCATCCTCCTCCTCATTTTCTTCCTCGTCCTCATCATCATCATCATCAGAAGCCTCTAGATTAGGTGCATCATCACCGCCCAACTTCATATGCATGGCGAAGAACTCAGCAATAGTGAAAGCAATTGTGAAACCTTCAATTTTCTCTCCCATCAACCGGTCCATAAGGCCCAACCCGTAACACAATCTTGTAACAAAAGGTCCAATAAACACAGTCTGAACCTTAGGCTTTTGCTGGGTCTGGAGCCACTTTCTAGCTTGAACGCCCATGTTGATGCCAACCTCATTCTCCATGCACCACATGTAAAACAAATCCTGCTTGTATACCTTGTTGCGATTTGTGGTTCTGCCGGAGAGATTTATAGCAAAGGCTAATCTGATAGCCTTTAAAGCATTGCGGTTAATGAGGTTTGCCTTTAAGTTTGATGAGTTGTATGGGGCATTGTCGGTGATGCTCCTCCAATACTGCTTAGCTACTGCCTCTGAATCAAAATCCTCCTTAAAGTCCCTGAAATATGGCATGGACACGCTCACGGCATCATGGAATCTGAGCGTAACACCCAAAATGTTGACTGACATGCTATAATGGTTGCCGAATAGTGTGAACGAAATGGACTCTCTTGCATTGTTTACTTCCTTTTGAATTTCTAAGGTCGCCAAAAATTCATAAGTGATAGGCGCATAGATAGGTCCTCTCCACTCAAACAAATGGCGGAGCTGTGAGTGCCTTAAAAGTCCGTTTACTTCATTCAAACAACCGAACTCTCTTAAAACATTGTCGTCGAAGTGACGGCCAACTGAAAGCTGCTTCCCTTTATAGTTATCCACTATTGTAAGTTGGATGGGTGTCAAGTGTCGTAATGACCTTGACCCCGGCTCCTAGGGAGCTTGTTGAGCTGTAGCTTGTTGCCGTGTTCTCAACCGGCTCGATTCACCATGATCGTGCTTTGATTTCTTTGCGATTTCCTTTGAGCGTCCCATCCTACAAATTGTAGAGATTAACATTCATGATAATTGGTTTTGAATAATTATTTCTAAAATAAGTCACCATTGTAATTGTGTAAAATTCCTTGTCAAGATAATGGAATTCAAACATATAGGGCAAAGAATTTTTGAAAATTTCGCCATAGTTTCCCCTATATTTTGGACAATTCTAGCATAAGAATAACAACAATATCATTCCATTATCACACACATGCATAATTTCATCATAAGATAATTCAATTTGATAGTCAAATAAGAAGTCAACTACAAAAGTCAAGAAATTCAAAAAGTCAACTTCATCTTCTTCCCCAAATTCAAAATTAGGGTTTGAAATTGAAAATTCAATTTGGGCAATTTAGCATGTGAAAAGTCAAATTGATGGCATATAATAGTTCTATAACAAGTTTACACATCAATTCAAGCATCAATTTCATAATTTAAACAAGAAATCTAACAAACCCATTTGTTCATCAATGGTGTTCACACTTGAAGCTTAAAAATATATAACAATCCATCAATGTAACCACCAATAATGAAAGAAAACATCAAAAGATAGTTCTATAAAGCATTATAAACCAATTTAAACATTCAAAACATTCAAAATCATGCAAGGGAATGTAGAACAAATTTCTCATTCAAGCTCGTCCAAACTCATGAATATGCAAGGATAAATAGTTAAAAAGAAGAGAAATTACCTTGATGTTGATGTTTTTGATCTTCTTTGAAGGTAAAAAGTAAGAGATGTGTTCAAACCTTGAGTTTGGGTTCTTCATTGCGTGGAGAATAGAATAGAAAATAGGTTTTGGGAGCAAAATGTGAAGGGAAGGGTTTTAATCGTGGGGCTTTCACGCGAGCCACACTCGTGTATGCATGCGTGGGAGCTCACTGCCTCGCTCCCACGCGCGGCTACTCGCGTGTGAGCGTGCGTGTGGACACACTGTTTTGTTCCCACGCACGGCTACACACGTGTGAGCCTTCGTGTCAGCTTGGTGCGCTGTTTCCTTCCGATTTTGGTCCTTCCCTTCATACCTATGTTCGAAGTAAGCCTTTCCAAAGTAATTTTTAGTCTCGAATCCTACAAGTTAGTCCTCAAAACATGGTTTCATTTGATTGTAGCAATTTATTAGAACAAAATCATTAAAACGAAAGCATAAAAATGATGTAAAGCATATTATTAAAATCTTGGGTTGCCTCCCAAGTAGCGACACGATTTATGTCATTGGCTAGACGCATCTTACCTTGTTTAGTATTCAACCATATTCCTTGGTAGTGGGTAAGAAGCATTTGGGTACCCACGGGTTTTTCCATGTAAGCTTATCATTTTTCCACTTCGGTTTTGGTTTCATCTTTGGTTTGACCTTTGCCCTTTCATTGTCATCAGTTCCTTCTTTCGCTCTTTCCTTTTCATCATTTATGGCTTGTCCCTCGAATCTCAGGGTAATTTCACCTGAACTCACATCTATTCAAGCACGACAAGTAGCCAGAAACGGTCTTCCAAGAATTAAGGATTCATGGGGATCATCATCACCCATCTTACAAACAATAAAATCGACAGGCACAAGAAATTTTCCTATTCTTACTAGAACATCTTCCGCTAAGCCTTCAAGATACCGTGTGGTTCCGTCAGCTAAACGTAGAGTCAGCCTCGTCGGTTTCAAACATGGTAAGTTTAATTTCTCAAAAAGATTTGAAGACATGACATTGATAGAAGCACCAAGATCAGCAAGAGCGTTTTGAGGTTCCATGTTCTGTATAGAGCAAGGAATCAACAAAGCTCCAGGGTCACCCTTCTTTCTGGGGTAACCTTCAGTCAAACAAGCCGAAGATTCTTAGCTTAAGCAAGTAAAATTTTCACAACTGTCATTCTCAAATAATTCACGGCATTCTTTGTTATTGAAAAATTTTTGGATAAAAGCATTGATTGTACCTTCTCGAGCCGTTTCTTTCTCTCTTGAACTTTTGATATTGTCTCGTGGTAGCTCATTTTCTTTTAGGCATTCTTCCGAAGTGTTTCTCTCCTTGTTTTCCTTCATTGATATGGTGCATGAACCGCTCGCGTTCTTCAATTCGAGATTGGGACTACAAGAGGTAGTCTTGTTTCTTTGGTCATCTACCTTACATTGACATTTTCCACAAATGGCATCCATTGGATCACATTTCTCGTGTGTTTCTTCCTTCGCATCAATGGCGTTGACTCTCTCTTTCGGATTGTTTTCAGTATTACTCAGGAGTTGTCCGTAGTGTCGATCTGACATCATCTACATTTGAGAAATTTGATTCTCAATTGTCTTATGTGTGGCTTTAGACTCTTGTCGAAGACTAGAAATTTCTTGTCTAATCTCTTGAGTTATCTCTTGTTTCAGATTTGCCCGATCATTCTTGAGTTCCATGATCGTCCTTGTAAGTCTTTCGTCTACTTCACAGATGTCATCCCTCCTTTGTTGAGTAAAGTCAAGTTTAGAGTTGTATTGTGGCCTAAACTGAGTCATTTGATTTCCATTTCCTTGGTTTTGATTGTACATCAGTTTGTTCTTGTCATTCTGTCCATATGCAGGCTTGTTTCCACAGTTGTATTGTCCTCGCGCTTGATATCCGTCATTGTTGCTATTGTTCCAACCCTCTCCTTGTTTCCAATTGTTGTTTCATCTTTGGTTTTGTCCATAAGCATTGAAATTGGAGTTCCTTTGGTAATCTACCGCCTCAACTTGCTCAGATGCAGACGGAGAAGTGCAAATATTGGTGTTATGAGGTCCTCCACAGATATTACAATAAAGTGCCAAAGCCATGCAAGGCTTGGGTTTTCCTTCCATTTTTTCTACCATAGCCTGTAGCTTTTTGATTTCGTGATTCATTGCTTCGATTTTGGCCTCACTTTCCACACGATTATCAACTTCATAAATTCCTCCATGATCTCCTCTCCGGTCATACCAACAGGATGTCTTCTTAGATATTCTCTCGATTAGTTCTTCAGCTTCTTGTAAGGCTAGGGAGACAAAGGCTCCGTTGGAGGATGAGTCAAGCAACATTTTTCCTTCATCTGTCAGCCCTCCATAGAATGAGCTAATCATGTCCCATGAGTGCATCAGATCTTGTGGGCATTGCCGTTTAAGAACTTTGAATCGTCGCCAAGCCTCTCCCAAACTCTCAAGTCTTCCTTGTTTAAATTCTTGTATCAGCCTTCTAATCCTCATAGTTTTTGTAATGGGAAAGAACTCGTTCATGAATTCACGATGCAACTGTTGCCACGTTCTGAAATGATTGTCGTCTTGGGTTTCCAACCATCGTGCTGCCTCTCCTATAACTGAAAATGGGAATAATTTTAGTCGAACTATCTCCTCGCTAACGTCTTCTTGTCTGTACATCCCACATGCTTGTATAAACCTTGTGATGTGTGCGATGGGATCTTTAGATGGTAATCCCGAATATTGATTGTTCTGAACCAATGTGAGAATAGTTGGATGCACGTGAAAGTTGACGTTCTCCATTGGGGGTACATAGATCGAGTTGTGCATGTTAAAATCAGGAGTCATGTAATCTGCAATTGATCTTTGTGGTTCTTGAGGATTTCCATAATATTCTTCTTCATGAATGTTTTCTTGATTGTTTGCTCTATTAGCTTGTGGTTCTTCCAGGATTGGTTCTTCATGGTTAATCGGTACTTGTGGATTAATTAGAATTGGGGGTGGATTTGGTACAGTTGTGCCTCTTCCTTGTGGATTTCTTGTTGCGCTTGATGAAGCCATTAGTGATCTTTGGGTATTTTTCCTTCTAGTTGCTCTATTAATTTCAGGAATGTAGGGTAGTAGTCCTTGATTTCCTTTCGCTCGCGTGTGCATTCACCTAGTAAAATTACCAATGAAACAAAAATTTCCACAATTGACTAGAAGTAGTCAATTGGGTTAGTAGCAAAAACAAGTAAAAATAAAACAAAATTAAGTGGAATGGATTAACATTGCTCAAATCTAGCATTCATGCAATCAAAGTAAACAAAAACATATGACAACCTATTGCCCTCCCCGGCAACGGCGCCATTTTGACATTGCGGTTTTGCGTAGGGTTGAAGTGTCAAAAGATATTTGTATGTTAAAACGGAAAGTCTGTGACTCCCCGAGTGTCGGTCTCGAAGGAGGGACGTGGAGGTGTGTCAAGCGTTCGAGAGTTTACTTGATTGGGTCATGCATAGGATTTGAGTGTGGTGAAGGGCAGATTTGTGAGTGAGAGAGTAGTTCATTTGGTTGGTTTTGAGTGCAAGAGAATAGTAAAGTAAAAAGTGTTTTGGAAATATGTAAAAGGGGTAGGGATTGGATAGTGTTCATGAATATTGCATAGTGGAGTGTCTAAGGTCATGGATTAGGATTGCTAGGATATTGGCTATTCAAGAGTGTGTTGTCTTAGTCCTTTTCCACCTTTGTGTACTAAGGCTTCTTTGACTTAGGAGTGCCTTCAAGCATCCAAAGTTCTAAGAGGAATTTTATCAAACACTTAAGCTACACGCTACCCTACTATTCTTAAGAAGTCCATAGGGACTATGATTGTGTCAAGCTTCAAATCCTAACTCTAATCAAAGACATGAAAGAGTCAACAGCTCAATCTCTCATCTAGATTGGCCAAATCCAAACAAGATCTCATCAAAACAAAAACCAATAGACAAGAATAGGTAATCCATCAACACAAACACATAAATCCAAGATATAGAGATAAGATCATCACACAAGCAATATTCAATCACACAATCCAAATCCCTAGACTAAACTAGCTACTCCTAATATGAAATTCAAGCAAAAGCTAATTTAATCCAAGAACAAGATAGCTAAAATTATAGAAATGAAATAGAAATCACCTAGAGAGAAGAAGATCTTCAATCCAAGCTTGTTGTCTTGCTACAATGGAGATTGATCTAATTTTAAAGCTAAGAAAAATGGATAAAGTTCTCCAAAGAAAAACTAAGAAAAGGGAAAACTAATTTTCTGGGAACCTCCTCTCAAAATTCATCAAAGGGGTTTAAATAGTCTCCGTAATAACAACCCTAGTCAAAATTCGCGCATCACCGTCTCCACGCCATCCACGCGCGTGTGACCGTGCGTGGGAGGCTACTGGAAAGTTTTCACGCATGCTCACACGCGTGTGACCATCCAGTTGGGTCCTCCGGCGCTCCGTTCTTGCCTGGTTCGGTCTTTAAGCTCAACTTTTGCTCATATTTGCTCCTGGGCTCCTATTTCACTTCTTTTAAGCTAAAAGTAGCTTATGTGCATCAGTTAGTGATTTTCAAGCATTTATGAACATAATTTACCAAGTAAAGATGCTATAGACGCGATAAAACACCCTAAAATGTGTCTGATTTAAGGGTATCTCGTAGTCTTATCAATAGCCACCATCTCCATTCTATCACCGACCTCGTCTAGCGTGCAGCACCGTGGGAGAACTGCCTGCGACCGCCTCAGTGCTCAAGGAGAAGTCATCTGCAAAAATAAACTCCTACTGTTGGAGGAAATCCGAGAGTTGAGAGATAGTGACGGGAGTATCTGACAGTGTGAAAGAGGCGGCCATTGCTCGGAACTCCGGCTGTAATCCCCTAAACACATATAAGTTCTGTTTGTCGAGGAATACGGGACAGCCGGCCAACACCAGATTTTCGACCAGTAGCTGAGCTCGTCCAAGGTTTTCCGCCGGCGTGCTATTGTCCTGGTAGAGGGATAGGAATTGTGCGAGCAGATTCAGACATCGAGCGCTGGTAGAGGAGCCTAATGCCGCTGTGATGGAGACCCAAACTTCGCGGGCAGTGTTGCGACCGACGGCGAGGTACATCACTTCTTCGGAGAGTGACGAGATGAGAAGATAAAGGATCGATGTTGCACCCATGCAGCATGCGCCGGATTCGGCGCTGTGGTTGCGATAGTTGCGCCGTCGGAGTTACTGTCGGAAACTACCGTTGCAGTGATGGTGGCCAAAGGACACGGGAGCTCGCCATCTACGTAGCCGAGGAGGCCCTGGTCCTTGAGAAAGGGAACCAGTTGCGTGCGCCAAAACAGGTTGTTCCGAGCTGTTAATTTTATTGAAACAAAATGGTGGGCACTTGAGAGAAAGTTCATGGTGGTGGCCGTGAGAGTGCGCTCGGAAGAATTGGTAGACATCAGTAGGGGTGGATGGAGGAGGGAAGTGAGAGGAGAGAGACACAACCTATCGCTAACTGATACCAGATGAAAATTGAAATCGTATGATTCGAACTCAAACTGTTACAACAGAGTCCTATAACACTAAGGACACCTAAAAACCATCTAGACTATAGGGAAGTGAAACATGTGATTTTAGTGGTGAGAGGATGTGGAATGTATATGTTAAAACGAAGAGTCTAAGCTCCCCGAGTGTCGATCTCTCATGGATGACAAATTGGAGAGTGCAAGCTTCCTATCCATCATTGTTTAGGCAACGCAAAGGAAAAGAATTGGAATGTAGTAAGACATAGTAGCATGCATGAGTGTAAGGTTGGGTAAACTAAGGAATTACTAAGGAAGAAAGAACGGATGGTGCTAGAATCTAATTGAGTTTGCTTCATTTCATACAAGAGAGGCTTGATTTTCCCTTTTGATTTAATTGAAGGAGCTCGGAACACATTCCTGAGTGGCGTCACACTCAAGCTCCCAATCCTCAGTCGGTTGGGGAATTTTATCAAACACTTTGCCTACAAGTTCCCTCCGGACCTCATCTTCTCAGATTGAGGGCGGGAGATGTGAGCAGTGGGCTCTCACCCAATTGCGATATCTCGCCAAGGGGTGATCCTAAACCCTTGAAGGGATCGGGGCCCTCGGTCCAACAAGAACAATCATAAACTTACACACAATTTCAACGAATCAAAGAAAATCAAATCTCATTCAAACATTTCAAATCATGAATACAAAATCTCCATCCATCCTAGCCCACATCCTAGAATCTAGCCCTTCATAGTCCTCATAAGCATCATAGCTTTTTAAGATCAAGATGTACTCACAAAAGCAATAGAGAAAGCAAATGAATTTAAACGAAGAAAAGATTCCAGAGAGAGATTCCAAGACAAAGCAATAAAAGTAAAGGAAGAGTATACCCAAAATGAGTTGTAAGCAATAGTAATCCAAGAATCCTCTCTCCAAGAATCCTCTCATTCCTCCTTCAAATTCTATCTAACCCTAATCTAAAAATGAGAAGTAAAAATTATGAAAAAGTCCTCCCTCTCCAAGCTGAAATGTTCCTTTAATACTAAACTTCGCGCAGAATTCTGGTGCAAGGTCACGTGGCCTTCACGTGTGTAGGCATGCGTGGAGACCTACTGGAATTCGTCCACGCATGCTACACGCATGAATGGGGCATGGACAGGGAATTTCCTTGTCTTTGTTTCATTTGCTGTCTCGAGATTGGTCTTGCGTGCACCAAGGTCGGGTTTGTTCCTCTTTCGTCGTACACGTCTTCCTTGGTTAATCTAAGTCTTCAAACCTGTAAAAATCCTTTAAAACATACCACGCAAAGCACTTTTACAATTGTTAGCACATTAACGTAAAAATACCATTGATTGAGTCCTTAAAAGCATTTGTTTGGCAATAACCTTCCTTAATTAGTCCCAATAAGTTAGGTACTTTTGGCGTCTATTAGGAAGTTACATAGAATGATTCTACTCCACGCAACTCACTAGCCACACATTAATACAACAAATAATATCTAATATGTAATATAAGTCACAACGAGGATGTAAATTTCCTTTAAGGAGGGTAGATTTTAACACCTCATTTAAGTTTTGAAAAAGCTTCCAAACTCTAAATGAATTTTAGATTGAATTTTTTTTGAGAAATTTGGTCTTGAAAAATGGGGATGTTACAATCATTAGTTGTACCAAACGTTATCATTAAGTACACATGATATCTGCTATTTTGTACAATTATTCACCCCTTATTCTAGTTGTTTTGAAGGTTATTTTCTGTATCCTAGTGAAATTGGGAATTGTTTGTGTGTTATATTGCCCAAGTGCTAAATTATCTACAAGGAACAACAAAGGAAGAATATTGGAGCATTTTGGACAAGTTCTGGAAGAAAAGGGAATTACAAGGAAGAATACAAGTTGGAAAAGATTTGGAAGTTGCCTAATGGGCCAAGGACCATTTACCTCCTATATATTTGACATATTCTCTACAATTGAAGGAGGTTCCCTTACAGAGTTCTGAACCCTAGCTTTTAGTTTATATTTCCCTAGCATAGTTTAGATCAATTTTACATTAGATTAGTTAATTTCAAGATTGGAATCAAAGATTGAAGATTGGATTTATTCTTTATCAGTTAAGTTCTCTTATTCCTTTATTACTTTCTTGCAATGTTTATGGTTATTAATTATTGCTTTGTTTTGTTTACTCCCATCGTGCGGGAGTAGTTCGTTTATGGGTTTGGATTAGGGATCCATTGTTAATCTTGATGTTCAATTGGTAATTTATTGCATAAAGGGATTGAATCTTTTGCCTAGGGTTTATGTTGATTTGGGGATTTCTTTGCACTAGTTATTGGTTTGTGGCCAGAATTAATTACTAGTCTAGGAGAGGGATTCATTACAACGAAAGTTGGATGGAAACCTCAAGCCTTACCAATTTCAACCTAATTTTCCTACTATGAGAATAGGGGTAATTTTGGGGACTTACAATGCTTAGGTGCTTAAGGTTATGATTGATGCATCACGACAGTGGGGCAATTTTAGCCTAATTCTCTTATTGATTACGAAAGTAGCTGAGTAGAATTCTTTTGTGCATTGCCCATATATCCCTTGGTTAATTATTCTTTCCCTAATCCTGAGCTTGTTAGAACATCAAGGTTACAATCCCCCTAATCTGGCCCATACCTTTTATCATATAGTTTTCACCTTAATTAATTGCTTTCCTTTATTCCACATCATTCAGTCTCTGTTACTTGGATTCTATAAATTCATATACTCTAGTGCCTGGTAATTCACACAGTTACGTGCCATAACACCAATCCTCAGCGGAACGACATTACACCCTTTTTACACTCATCATTTGTGCTCATCACATTTTGGCGCCGTTGCCGGGGATTGGTTTATTTGGTTTTGATTGTGTGATTAATTTCTTACTAGCATTAGAGTTAGTGAATTTTAGGAGATCGAGTTTTATTTTATTTTTTATTCGAAAAAAAAAATTTATTTGCACTAACCCATAGCTAGTTCCTTCCAAGAGTGTTTGTGGTTGTGTTAGAAAGCAGGTTACCCTCCTTTTATGCACACTAGATCGAAAGGGAGCACGAATCTTCGTCCCTACGATCTAAATCTTGAGAGGGAGTTAAGGAGGGAGAAGAAGGTGTTACGTGATTGGCTTCGAGAGTTCCAGGACTTCGAAGTAGACATGGAGACCGGAGACAGTAGCAATACTGGGCAGTCAGCCCATACTGGTGCTAACACACAACAGCACCCGAGGCAGAGAGAGGCAGCTGGAGACAACCCTGGAGTTGGTGCTGACCCCCGAAATCCAAATATTCAGAATCAGGCACAGAACTTCAGGGCTGATCCAAACCCAAATATCAATGTTGGGGGAGGATTGGGTGCTCAATTCATGCAGCAACAGCCTGTGTACCAGCAACCAGGCTATGGGGTTGGGATGCAAAATCTTCTCCATCAGATGAATCCCAACCTGTTTAAGCAATTTGCCAACAGGTCCCACAAGCAGAACCAATGACAGCCCATTTAGCTCCTGAGTTCACTGAAGAAGATTGCATTGTGTACCCAGGAATTGAAGCAAATAATTTTGAGTTGAAGACTCAGCTCATTCAGATGGTCCAGAATAATCAGTTTGGAGGATCTCGGGTTGAGGACCCGAAAACCCACATAGTTGATTTTGATAATATCTGCCAAACCATCAAGATGAATGGTGTTCCTAGTGAGGCCATCAAGCTGAGACTGTTTCCTTTTTCCCTGAGAGATCAAGCACAGCGTTGGTTGAATTCCTTTCCAGCCAACCATTTCATTACATGGGAGCAGCTCCACAAGGCTTTCATGCAAGAGTACTGTCCTCCTTCAAAGTCTGCCAAATTAAAGAAGCAAATTCAGAATTTTCAGCAGTTTGGCAATGAAGATCTTCCTGAGGCTTGGACGAGATTTAAAGAATTGAGGAGACAGTGCCCGAAGAATTTGATGACCCCAGGTGATTTTATGTCCTCATTCTATGAGGGATTGTCTAACCGGTCAAAGATTATTCTAGATACCTCATCCTTTGGGGGTGTTTTCATTGATATGGGACCAGCAGCTGGAGAGCAGTTGATTGAGAGGATCACCTCTAACAATACTTACTGGTACACTAAGGGGGATGATATACCCAAGAGAGAGAAAACAACTGGGATGTTCGAAGTTAGAGAAAAGATGGCAATGCAAGCTCAGCTGGACACTATACAACACATGCTAAAGTAGTTAGTACAGGGCCCTACTCAGAGTGTCCAGGCAGTTGCTCAGCCTCCACTAATTCCACAAAGTTCTTATGTTCCTAACCCCTATTTTGTGCCACAGGTACCTCTTGTAGCCTGTTGTGCAACTTGTGGTGGAAATCATGTAGCTCAGACATGTCCTTTGTTAGACTTCGGTAACCAAGTTCCTCAGCCTAATGTGGAGCAAGTTGATCTCATTGGTTATTCTAAACCACAGGGCCAGGGGCAAGGTTATGGGAGATATTAGCAGCAAGGAAGGAATCAGGTTGTTCCCTCTTGGAACAATCAGGGAAATCAAGTGAGAAACAATCCACTAGGATTTCATGGTAACCAAGGGAATAGGGGTGAAAACCAAGTCCTGTGGAGAAACAATCAGAATTTTGGGCAGAATAACCAGAATGTACCTCAAGGGCAGTTCAAGGGAATCAGAATTTTGGGACCACTCAGGGTCAAGGTTCCTCTAGACCATCTCAGGATGTTGATATACAGCTTCTCATGAACACTATGATGGCTCAGTTTGGCAAGCTACAAGCAGAGCATCTTCAGCTGTTTGGCAAACTACAAGCAGAAATAGATGGTCTCAAGGCTCAGCAACAAGGAGGAGGTAATCAGTTTTCTAATCAACCTTTATCTTTGAATGGTAGACTGCCAGCAAGCACAGAAAACCCAAGGCACCAAGTGAATGCAGTCACCACTAGAAGTGGATTAGCTTTGAAGGACCCCCTTTTTCCTTCGAATGATCCAGTGCCTGAGAAAGCTGATAAGAAAGATGAGGGTGTTCAGGTTGGGGATGTTCTTGATGATAGTGAGGAGGAGCCTGTGGTGCAGGGAGATAGTGTTAAGGAGAAAGCTCCTGAACAGAATGAGAGTGCTTCAAGTAAGAAGCATGAAAGGAAGAACAAGAAGGTAGATGACTCGGTTATACCTTACAACTTGTTACCTTATCCACAGAGGTTGTGGAAATCAAAGGAGTATGATAGAGAGAGCAAGTTCCATAAGATGTTGGATAAGCTGGAGATCTCCATGCCTTTTGTTGAAGCAATCACTCAGATTCCATCGTACAAGAAGTTTCTAAAGAATATTTTGGGCAATAAGAAAAAGCCAGAAAAGAGTGCGGTGGTGGATCTGAGCGAAGGAGCCTTGACCTGTGCAATTCTTCAACATAAACTTCCTCTAAGTTGAAAGATCCAGGTAGTTTTTCCATCCCTTGCATCATTGGTGGATTTGTAGTTGGGGGTGCTCTGTGTGATCTGGGTGCCAGTGTTAGTCTTATGTCATATTCTTTATGTAAGAGACTCAACCTGGGAACACCAAAACCCACCTCCATGACCCTTCAGATGGCGGATCGCTCCATAAAGCGTCCGGTGGGAGTTCTAGAGGATGTCCCGGTCATGATTGATCAGTATTTTATACTGGGGGATTTTGTTGTTATGGATATAGAGGAGGATGCCAAGGTTCCTATTATACTTGGTAGACCTTTCCTAGCTACTGCTGGTGCACTTATTGATGTGAGGAGAGAAAAACTAGTGATGGAGGTGGCTGAGAACAAGATTGAGTTTGACATATTCAAAATGGCGAAACACCAGCCCTCGTATGTTGATGAATGTTACTTGATAGAAGGGCTGGGTGATGGCACTGCTGAGAGTAGAAAGATTGAGTTAGGGGATTTGCATGATTCCCCTATTGATCCTGGACCCCCTGAACTGTCAAGTGTGCTGAAACAAAAGAAAAAGTTCTCTGGTTCTGGTGGTTTCTACAAAAGATGGATGAGGGAGCTATCTAAGTTCAAAAAGCCACCGAATCGCGTGGTCCACAATCCCACCTGATATCCATGAGGTTGAGTCGAGCTGACGACAGTAAACTTAGCGCTTCATGGGAGGCACCCCATGTTATCCTTTACTTTTTGTAGTTTATTTTACTGCACTTTTCTTTATAATTTTAGTTCGGAGTAGATTAGGATTTTTCGTTGTTTATAGGGTGTTCTCTGGGGTTGTTTTGGTGTGAGATTTGTTTTCTTTTACCTTTGAGAGAGTGGGGAATGGTTAGATTTGAAGAGGTTAGGTGTTGCAACATGTCAAAATTGCTCTAGGACTAACTTGCAGGTGAAACCGAGCTTGGGCGCGAAAAAGGACAAAACTGCGCAAGGCGGAGTCTGGATCACGGCAACTGTCACGGCCGTGACCTAGACCGTGATGCCGAGGCGTCGTTTTTTCGACAAACAGAGCGAAACAGGGCTCTGGTTTACGGGCCGCATCCCGGCCGTGATGGCGGCCCAGAAATTCCAGTGTGTTCCAAGCGAAAGAGGGCTCTAGGTCACGGGCCGCATCCCGGTCGTGACCCAGGCCGTGATAGCATCGGCAGATTTCCAGTACGTACAGGCCTATTGAGGGCTCTGGGTCACAGCCACCATCCCGGCCGTGACCCTGCCCGTGATGCTCCTCCAGAAATTCCAGTACCGAGAGCGTTATAGAGGGCTCTAGGTCACGGGCCACATCCCGGCCGTGACCCAGGCCGTGACACCAAGTCCCTTTTTATCTCAAAAAAAAAAAAGTAGAAATGAAAAAAAAATGTTATGTTTTCTAGTTCGTTTTTCTAGTTCGTGAGGCCTTGTTTGTCCATTAGGGACGATGTCCAGTTTAAGTGTTGGGGGGTACTATTTCTGATGAATTTTGGATGAAGTTTGCTTGAAAGACTCAATTTGCAGCTAAAGGTAATGTGCTTTCCTTGTGTTGTGGTTGTGACCGCTTTACTTCCTGCTGGTTTGTGGCTTGTTTTGGTGGTACTTGTGCAGCCCAGCTTGTCAGGGATGATTCAAGGTTGAGCTTGTGATAATTCAGTCTCTTGCCAATAGTTGGATTAACCTCTAACATAAATGTTTCCCCTGTGTGTTATGCATTGCTAGTGAAGGCTTATGTGGGATTCCGGTGATATTTGTTCTGTCATAGCTTGTCTCAGTGCTCTCATAGTGAAGTCTAGAATTTGCATGCTTTGAAGTGATTTAGGCCATTGTTGTTAGCCCAAGCCTTTAAACCTACCCTGTGTTACATTTATTTTCCCTAGTTGTCCCCTTTGAGCCTTGTTTTTGTTTAATAGGTGCAAAAGCACCTAACCCCGTTCTTTATGTTGTTTTTCTTGTTAACCCATTATTTGACCCTTAGCCCTAAGCCATATATTTTCCATTCACCCTTAGAGAGAATGTAGCATTTGTTCTTTAATTTAGAGGAGATTTATCTTTTTGAGCTTATTCTTGATAGAGTTATTCCTGTTATCTTTGTTCTAGTGTGGGGGTGTGGTGAAGGAGTTGATTGGTTATTGTGAATTGAAGGAAAGAAAGGGTTAGTTGGTTGAAAGAAAAGAAAAGAAATAAAAAGAAAAAGAAAAAAAAAATTGAAAAGAAAGAAAAAAGAAGGATGAATAAAAGTACAAGTCAGGTTGCTAGAATAAAAGTCCTCATCCCCACTAGTTTAGAATGCTCTTGTCTTTCCAATTATGTTTTGCTCTCTTGATTCTTATTTTTCATATCTCTTCTAGGTTTAATTGTGAATAGGTGTGAAATTCTCTCTCGTTTGTTTATTTTTTCATATCCTTTCTTTGTTTAGCCACTCACCCTTAGCCCCATTACAAGCCAAATAAAGTCCTATTTGATCTTAACATGCAGTTTTAGAGTGATCTATGTGAGTATGAAGGGCATGTCTATGGGAGTTCATCTTAAGCCAAGTCTTGCATAATCTTAACTGAGTACATGTGCATACAGGGTTTAATCTACCTAATTTCGGGTGCCCGGTTATTGGCCTGAGAGTGGGACTCACTTGTGATTCTGAGATGATTCTTGAAGCAGGTCAGGTTGTACAAGTTGGTTGGTGATGTGTTCGGTTGAGCAGGAAGGTAGTGTGATCAGTTGCAGTGCATGGAGGGTGGATTATCCTAGGTAATTGCTTGAGGACAAGCAAAAGTTCTAGTGTGGGGGAGTTGATATCTGCTATTTTGTACAATTATTCGCCCCTTATTCTAGTTGTTTTGAAGGTTATTTTCTGTATCCTAGTGAAACTGGGAATTGTTTGTGTGTTATATTGCCCAAGTGCTAAATTATCTACAAGGAACAACAAAGGAAGAATATTGGAGCATTTTGGACAAGTTCTGGAAGAAAAGGGAATTACAAGGAAGAATACAAGTTGGAAAAGATTTGGAAGTTGCCTAATGGGCCAAGGCCCATTTACCTCCTATATATTTGACCTATTCTCTACAATTGAAGGAGGTTCCCTTACAGAGTTCTGAACCCTACCTTTTAGTTTATATTTCCCTAGCATAGTTTAGATCAATTTTACATTAGATTAGTTAATTTTAAGATGGGAATCAAAGATTGAAGATTGGATTTATTCTTTATCAGTTAAGTTCTCTTATTCCTTTATTACTTTCTTGCAATGTTTATGATTATTAATTATTGCTTTGTTTTGTTTACTCCCATCATGCGGGAGTAGTTCGTTTATGGGTTTGGATTAGGGATCCATTGTTAATCTTGATGTTCAATTGGTAATTTATTGCATAAAGGGATTGAATATTTTGCCTAGGGTTTATGTTGATTTGGGGATTTCTTTGCACTAGTTATTGGTTTGTGGCCAGAATTAATTACTAGTCTAGGAGAGGGATTCATTACAACGAAAGTTGGATGGAAACCTCAAGCCTTACCAATTTCAACCTAATTTTCCTACTATGAGAATTGGGGTAATTTTGGGGGCTTACAATGCTTAGGTGCTTAAGGTTATGATTGATGCATCACGACAGTGGGGCAATTTTAGCCTAATTCTCTTATTGATTACGAAAGTAGCTGAGTAGAATTCTTTTGTGCATTGCCCATATATCCCTTGATTAATTATTCTTTCTCTAATCCTGAGCTTGTTAGAACATCAAGGTTACAATCCCCCTAATCTGGCCCATACCTTTTATCATATAGTTTTCACCTTAATTAATTGCTTTCCTTTATTCCACATCATTCAGTCTCTGTTACTTGGATTCCATAAATTCATATACTCTAGTGCCTGGTAATTCACACAGTTACGTGCCATAACACCAATCCTCAGCGGAACGACATTACACCCTTTTTACACTCATCATTTGTGCTCATCAACACCAATGTGAAAGACGTTATCATTAGGTGCACCAATGTTAACAAGGTAAATTACTTGCACTATTTAGTGAAAATGGTTGCACTTGTACGCGATTTTACTTGCAAACTTGCATTAGTTACTTGCACTTTTAACACATTTTACTTGCACTAAATTTCGAGTTGTTTACGTAAATGCCACCGCGTATTACATCTTATTCGTTAAATTTGGATACGTGGACGGCTGCGATTGATTCTATATTCTTTTATGGCCATTCATTCTCACTTGAGCACGCCCCTATATATATATATATATAACTGACGGTAATAATGGGTTACCGGGTATGTAATCTGAGTATTATTGAAGTAAGATGATACAGTGTTTGAGTACTTGAGAACAGTATCGAGCGTAGTGCTCAGCGTACAAGTGAATGTAATATCTATTGTCTAGTAAGAAGTGTAAGAAGTGCAAGAAGTGTAAGAAGTCTCAGAGAGCCCCCGCTACGTGGTTGTGAGCCCTTTTATTCCATTCAGTTCAGTGACCGTTGGACATCAATACCTGAGGTATTGAATGCTGAGGAGCTGAACGTCTGTCATCAACGCTGAGGAGGTGAACGTTGGCCATCAATGCTGAGGAGTTGGACCGTTGCGCCTTGATGCTGAGGAGTGAGGTGTCGGGTAGTTTGAACGGCAACTTGGTTATGACAATGGTTCCGGGTCGGGTACCCAATTACCCTGTCACCAGTCCCCCCACTCCCTAGCCAACAAGAGTAATTGAGGTGGTTTGGGAGTAATGATCTGCATGAGACTGTTTTTATTTTTTTTTTTATTTTTTTTTTTATTTTTTTTTTTCGAACCGTAGTGGCCGAGGTCAGACCTCGGCCAAATCGGCCGAAGTCGTGGACTTCGGCCAATTGACCTCGGCCAAATTTGGGCCGAGGTAGACCTCGGCCATAATCTTATTTTTTTTTTTTGTTTCTTTTTCTTTTTCTTTTTGTTTTTTGGTTTTTGTTTTGTTTTGTTTGTTTGTTTGTTTTTGTTTTTGTTTGTTTGTTTGTTTTTTTTTTTTTTTTTTTTTTTTGACGTTCTGTGCGCGAGCTTACTTCGGCCAGCCGTAGGCTTCGATCAAAGGTCTGCTCTCCCGTCAGGTAGCTAGCGAGATCGGATCTCGTGCCAGCCCTAAGGGACTAGAGTGTGGTGTTTTTGAAATCAAGCATCTGGCTTGACCCAGGAAAACACTCTCCCGTCAGGTAGCTAGCGAGACCGGATCTCGTGCCGGCCCTAAGGGAATAGAGTTTTTTACTTGATGAGGAGCAGCGCCACTTGATGAGGTGACACCACTTGAGGAGCCACTTGATGAGGTGGTCGACTTCAAACCAAGTGTTGGCCGAGGTCAAGCCTCGACCAAGTGTTGGCCGAGGACTGACCTCGGCCAATTATATTATTATTATTGTTTTTTTTTTTTTTTAAATTTTGGACGAGGACTGACCTCGGCCAAACTTGGCCGAGGACTGACTTCGGCCAACTTGGAGAGTTTTTGACCGACCATCAGCGAATTACATGTTTTTTGCGTTGCACGGACTTTTCCTCTAGCTCACTGTTTCTTGCTTTCTCGCCCAGGTCACACCTCCTTTTCTTGGTGTTGGAAGCTGAAGGCTCAGGATCTTCTTTCTTTCGCCACACCTTGTCGGGTAGGCTTTGTTGATGTTGGTACTGTCCCGGACACTCAACAAATGCTGGTGCTGAGGGAAAATGCACCATTCCCATTTCCTCAACGTGACTTAGGATCACGCTAACCGGGTGAGTGAGTGGTGTTAAGTGCCGCGGTGGGGCGAGACGAGAATGCTCATCTCTTCCCTTCGTTGAGGGTGGTTGGTTTGGTCGTGGTGTCTGGCTGGGCGGACCTGTTTTATCAGGTCGCTCCCTCTTTCGTCCTTCCTCCTCATCCTTCTTTCTCCTGTCAGCCTCTTCTGCGTCTGCGTACCGGTTGGCCGTTCTCATGAGTTCTTCATAAGAGCGTGGGTGGTGGGTGTTCAGTTGTTTGTGGAAATCGCCTGACCTCAGTGCTTGGATGAAGATGGGAATTGCTGCCTTCGAATCGAAGTCATATACGTTGTTGACTTCTTTTTTCTATTTGCTTAAGAAGTCTCGCAGGCTTTCTCCCTTATCTTGTTTTACCCCCCCGAGATGTGAGAATGGTTTCTTATGTTGTATACTCCCTGAGAAATAAGACAAGAAACTTTTGGATAGCTCTGCAAAAGTCTGAACTGATCCGTCTGGGATTGTGTTAAACCAATCTTGAGCAGTCCCGTCCAAAGTGGACAAGAACGCTCTGCACATTATGGCATCGCTTGCCCCAATCATGACCATGGCTGCCTTGTATCTTGTCATATGGGTACGCGGATCTGAAGTGCCAGTGTAGGCCTTGATGGTGGGTAGTTGAAAGTCTTTTGGAAGAGGAACTTCCATTATGTCAGGAGAGAATGGAGCGGCCATTCTTACCTCCGGTTCTGGTGAGTGTTCTCTTGCTTCTACTTTCTTTTCCAAATCATCTATCTGCCTTTGGAGTCTTTCCACCAGGCCTTCCTGTGGTGTTTGGTGTCTAGTGGAGTGACGCGGAGCCAATCCACCAGATTCGCCCATCCTTTCTCCGGATGGTCGTTTGGTTACTGTCTTTCCTGCTTGGGCACGGGGACCTCTATTGGAGGATCCTTGCACCCCCTGAGTTCTGTTTTGCCTCGGAGATTGCACTTCTCCCTCCAGAGGGGGTGGTGGCGGTAAGATCTGGCCTTGCATTTCTGCGACTAGTTGGGCCATCGTCGCCGCCGCCTGTTGGATGACCTGCGCTGCTGCCTGAAGGTCCACCACCTGGGCGGGAGCAGCAGTTGCTGGGAGGGGAGTACGGCCACCACCATGGTCGTCGTTGAGTTGGGTACGGAGGTCACCTTCACTGCGGTTGTTGTTGTTGAGTTGGCTGCGAAGGTCACCTCCATGGTTACTGTTGAGCTGCTCACGAAGATCACCCGAGGGGTGACCCTTGTTCACCTGACTAGGTGTGCGCGAGCTGCTGGATCCAGATACCATTGATAGCGATGAGATGAACTGAGTGGTTTTTTGATTTTGTGATTTTAGCCTGAGATCTGATCTCGGCTCTCAACGAGAGCACCAATGACGGTAATAATGGGTTACCGGGTATGTAATCTGAGTATTATTGAAGTAAGATGGTACAGTGTTTGAGTACTTGAGAACAGTATCGAGCGTAGTGCTCAGCGTACAAGTGAATGTAATATCTATTGTCTAGTAAGAAGTGTAAGAAGTGTAAGAAGTCTCAGAGAGCCCCCGCTACGTGGTTGTGAGCCCTTTTATTCCATTCAGTTCAGTGACCGTTGGACATCAATACCTGAGGTATTGAATGCTGAGGAGCTGAACGTCTGTCATCAACGCTGAGGAGGTGAACGTTGGCCATCAATGCTGAGGAGTTGGACCGTTGCGCCTTGATGCTGAGGAGTGAGGTGTCGGGTAGTTTGAACGGCAACTTGGTTATGACAATGGTTCCGGGTCGGGTACCCAATTACCCTGTCAATAACAATTTAAAATTAAAATCGAAGGATCACAAGTGATCAATGGAGGACCTTAGATTGTATTAACTTTATTATTATATTCACATACAATAATGCAAATTAAGTGGTTGATATATTTTTGAGTGTAGTAATCTAAGTCAACCAAGACTGTACTGTTCCAGTACACGATAATGTGGGTGTATTTATGCATAGGATGTGTACATTTTGTTTTTCACATTATAATCAGATAGGGGAGTGACCTGTAAAATGGTCCAGTCTTCATTTTACGCTGGTTAGAAATTGGGAAAATTGCACTTTTTCTCACTAAGTTATAGAATAATTGTAAAATTCGTCTTTAAGTTTTGGTCATACTCATTTTTCGTCTTTTAAGTTATCATTGACGTTGCACTTTTTGTCCCTGAGTTATACTTGTGAACAAGAAAAAGTTAAAAGTATATATATTTGAATTTCAAAGTGCGCGGGTACAGATCTCTATCTAGAACATCCTCTGATTCTTCACTTGCTTTACTTGACTTGAAACTTTAACTGAAGGGCCTCCGGAATGCGGCTTTGTTCTTCAAAGAAGGACTTTGTTGCTTGATCTTCGTTGAAGGGCTTCCGGACTCAAATGGCTTGATCTTCAGTTCGCTTTAACTTAGCTTGAACACTTGAATATTTGGTCTTCAATCAACTTTAGCTTGGCTTGATTTCTTCAATTCAGAGCTTCTTCAGGTTCTTCAATTCCTCAAGTGTGTGTTTTTTGGAATGAATGAAGGGCTCTATTTATAGGGGAGAATATGAGAGACTTTCGATGGGCTTCAAACTCTTCAATATTATCCTTATATTATTTAGGATAATATGAATATTTATCTAGAATGTATCTAGCCACCATTGCATCCAAATTCATAATTTTATCACATATTCAAATTAAATAATTAATTTAAATATATGAATATTTATCACATACTTAAATTAAATAATTAATTTAAATATATAAATATTTCCTGACGGGCCAAATATGGATCAGTCCATCTTTATAATTTGAGTCCATCGGCCATTAATTATATTCAATTTGGGCAATTGGGCCAATTTAATTGGACAATTTAATTAGTCCAAATAAATCAATAATCAGCCCAATTACATCAAAAATGAAGCCCATAACATACGAATCAGCCCATTTGTCGGCTTCAAATTTTCTGTGTCTATAAATTGCCCCCTCGAGACTTGCTGGGACACGCTACTTGATGTACTTGGAGCGAGGAAGTCTCGAAATAAATCCCAAATTTGTCACTTTAAAGTTTTACCTTATCCACCCACAAACAAAGAATTTCAAGTTTTGATTACCCACATCATTTAGGCTTCAAATAACTAACTTTGAATACAATTAGTCCTTTCAGAACTCCTTATGGCAATTTAAGATCAATGAATAAGAATTCCATTTGAACTGTGAATCCTGGACGTCGGAATCGCATAAAAACTTGAATCTCAAACTTACTCTAAATACCGAATAACTCTGAACCCCAATTAAACCTTGAATTAAATCCCAATCAAAGTTTGAATCCCAATTTAACTCATATTACGCTGCCAAGAAACACTATAAATAAGGCATCCGGTCTTCTTGAATTTTTCAACGGTGAATCAAGGAAGGATTGAGCACAAAAGGAACCAAGAACCCCCTCCAAGATTAGCTTTCGCATAAGGTAACTCACTTATTTTTCCTTTAAATTTTTACTTTGCGACTTTTCCTTCTCGCCGAAAATTCGCTTCGCCGACAGAGGGACTTTCCAGCGCTGCAATTATGGCGTCGTCTGCGACTGCTTCTTGATTTAGGGAGAACACCATTTGCTTTTCCTTTTCAATACCCTGCTTGTGTGGTTTCAATATTTGGTAGACAACCCAACACCGCAGCATGTGAATTTGAAAGGCATTAATTTTAATTCCTCATCACAACTTTCTTCTTTCCCAACTTTGATTTCAACTTTTCTCTTCCTTTTTGTCATCTTACTTCGCACAGTATACTTACACATATATAATATGCATACACATGTAAAATATGTGCTATTGTAGGATGTACCAACTTTTAAAATCAATATATATATATAATTCCTCACAGTATGCAAGATTACCATTTACTTTCCCAATTTCCTTTATTTGCGTGCCAATATACACAATCCATGTTTGCTTTATATATATTGTGTGTAAATACACACGCATTCTTTTGGAAGAAATAAACACGCGTATTTATTCTTGCAGAGTCGTAGGTTCGCTCATTCCTTGTCTTGTGTGTACACTGTATGTTACTTAACCCATATTAAGTACATAAATTCAAGTTCACTTTAATTGTTAACCAACTTGCTCTTGTACTGTAGCACTTTCAGAAACATGGATTTTCAAGATCATACTCATCCCAATGGTCAGAGGAGTCTCATACTAACGAATAATAGGAACGAACACACGGTTACATTGGTCGTTGACTCGCCTTTAGTACAACACCCCTTGCCAGGACTAGCAGTGTCATACCGCGAAAGCAATTGGACACCCGAATACGATGTTCCTCCCTCTCACGTTTGGACTCTGCAGCCCGGTCTACTCCATGAATCCTTCGCCGACACATTCCCATCGTTAGGAAAACGTATACTTGACGGTGAAGTCTCTTGGAGCAATCACCCAAATTTTGACGGTGAGTTTTCTTTCACCAAAGGCTACTGGGAATGGGCTGAGGACATACTCAGCCACTATGGCAAAGTGCTTAGGAAAGGGTCCATTTATGATGCTGTGTATGCATCATTATTTACATATGATCGCAACACGAGCATCATCCAGGCCTTTTGCGAAGCATGGTGCCCACTAACGAATACTCTAGTGACATCACAAGGCGAAGTGACTATCTCACTTCGGGACTTGCACATTCTTGGTGGATTGCCCCTACTTGGCAAAGCGTACGATGAACGCATTCCCACTGCTTTGGAGCTGAACAGGTCCCACAACAGTACACACTTTTACAAGAGTTGCTCATACCTACTGGCTGCTTTCCACCACTTGAGTAATCAAGAAGTTGACTCCCCTCATGTTTGTGTCTCCCAATGGATCGAATTTTGGTGTCGAAAGTCGCAAAGATACCAAGCTCCCCCAGCTCGTAAGGAAACAAAGGGTAGGAGATCTCGTCCAAAGGCTACATACAACCCGAGTGGGATCATTGATGCTTTCGAAGGTTGGTCGAGTGTTAGCGATGTGCCCTTTGAGACACTTGGCATTCCACGAATCCAAGAGGAAGAGATTTACTTGGCAGCATTCTTAGCATGCTGGCTCTGTGTATTTGTGCTCCCAAGTACACCTTCAAATGCCATTCGCCCAGAGACCTTTAGAATGGCTTGCATCATGGCTCAAGGACGTCGAGTATGCCTCGCAGTCCCTGTCCTTGCAAGCATTTATCATGGCCTAAACTTGATCTCACGAGCTATTTCCCCTGGTTTCATTAAATCTACCTTTCCTTACCACTATTTGTACGGGTGGCTATCAGCATATCTCAATACCCACTTCGAGGCTCCCAACCTTATGTCTCCGCGCCCAAGGATGGTTTCCTTTTCGGGAGAGGGTGGTGCAAAGTTTTACAGCGAAACTGACGCTCGTAAAAAGATCTTCAAGGGAGAATCCATCAATTGGCTTTACGCATCTCGTAACCATGATAGAGATTACATATTTCATGACGACGGTAAAGGGATTGAGGAAGACTTGGAATACTTCTTATGCCTTCGCCCTTGCAGACTCATAGTACGTCAAGGGCAACAATGCGTGGCTGAACCTTACACGCCTCACCGATTTAGTAGGCAATTTGGATTTTATCAAGCTCATGCCCCTGGTTGCCTTGCACTAGACAAACGTCGCATCTCACTTGATGAGGGATTAAAAGAATGGCGTCAATATGCCCATACAGGGTCCCTATCAAAAGCTACATTTCCTACGAACCCGATAGCACCACAGAGGCACCATTCTAGCACATACATGACTTGGCTTCGGCAGGTGAATGCCAGCTTACTTGAAGATCACATCTCGCAACTAATCACTCTTGGAAACCTATCCACATCCAAAATAGGAGAAGACAAAGATGCCCCCAAGAAAGACAAAGAAGCCGAGTTGTCTCACGATCATTCTCATAAAAGAAAATCAGTGACAGAAAATCATCTTGAGAAGAATTCGGATGAGAACACCCCTAGCCACAAGGGTCGGCATTGGAAAAGGCCTAAACAAGACTCGTCAGCAGAGGTTATAATCATTCTTCTTTTCTCGTAAATCACCCTTCTTACAAACATCTTCTAAATGTTGTTGTTTTCCTTTTGAACAGGTTGTAATTGAACATAATACAAGCAAAGATGCATTATCTTCAAATCAACCTCCATGCGATGAAGAGAACAATGAAGAATTGAACTCTATCAATCCATCGAGCCCCTTGGAGATAGTTCAAGAAAAGACCCCTTCCATTGCGCCTCAAGTACTGAAATCAACACCTCAGGCTTCTATCTTCCAAAGTATAGATTTCTTCCTTTCAACATATAAAGAATTTGTTGTTAACTTTTGGAATACCATTCGCGAAACATTGAGTTCGACCCCGATCGATGAGATTTCTTCTCTTAAAGAAAGCACTGAAAGAAATATTCAATTGATGAAAAAGGATGGAATAGATCTAACAGTCTTAGAGGAACGAGTGACCGATTTCTTCGAGAGAGTTCAAGGCTACGACCAGATTCGTTCTAAGGCTTTGGAGGCTGCCTCACAAAAAGTCCAAGATGAGATGTTACCCTTAGCAAAAGATGCTCTCACAAAGGCCCAAGAGGAGTACTCTAAACTTCAAGAGTTATTACTTGATCACCGAAAAGCTTTAGCAGACTCTAATGGGCAACAAGATTATCTTGAGATCAAGATAAAGGATGCCAGGAAGCTTATAAAAAGATCCAAAGCACAGCTCAAGGAAGTCCATGATCAAAAGCAAAAACTTGAAGATCTTATCACTGAGGCCCAACAGGAACTCGATGACGCGCAAGTTGTCGTCTCAAATGCTGAAGAAGAAGTCTTGCGCATTCAAAACAATACCGTGTTGATCGAAGATACTGAAGAGGACTTGAATGCTGCTAGGAATGAGGTGGAAGCACACAAAGCAGACCTCATGAATCTCAACTTGTTCTAGATTCAAACTTTTATCATTACTTCGCTTTTAGTTCGTTTTTCCCTTATAGCTTCGATTTTTACTGCGTTTTAGCTCATTCTTCCTTTATTGAATTGTTAAAACATACTTCCCTTGCAATTTAATAAAAGAATATATTTTCCATTTTCTTTATTGTCACTAAACATGAATGACAACTACCATAGACCTTCCCTTTAAAAGATTTACATAAAATATGAACACAGGAAATTCTGGACTGATTCGTGCCTTCACTTCCCCTTAAACTTTGACCCTTCAAACGTTGTACTCAAGCCTAGATGTCTTCATGAAAGTTGTAGCTCTGTAAGTTAGCTTTCCAAGGACACCTAGATCGTCTCAATCGGATCAATATAGGCCGAGATATGATCAAAATACTAAACAGTGGTCAATCGCTGCGGGAATGCATGCTTTGGCAATTCTCTTCCATTCCAAGACTTGCAATGCTTTCCATACTTCTCCTCTTCTTTTCCATGCCCATATTGCTTGTCTTGAATTATAATAAAATCACCATCTTGGAAATGAATTGGAGTTTTCTTTTGTTATGACTGAACTTAGACAATGAAATTTCTAAGCTGCCTACGTACTCCCATGAAGGAGATCAAGTCAAACGTAGTTCAAATAACCTTTAGAATGGTTAATGTCGTACACAGTTTAAACTCTTGCGGGCCAGGAGCTTACCGTACGCAGTTTAAACTCATGCGGGTCAGGAGTGTCTATGACTTGGGCCCACCCATAGACAAGTGAGATGTTTAGCAGTTTAACCACGTGCAAACATTTTTGGTGGACTTCTTCTCATTCATCAAAGTATCATGGCCATGCGATCACCCTCCAATTCTTGGGTGCCTCCATGTCTTGACCATTTTCAGATGTAGCATAACTTGATTCCATACTTTCTTCATTTTCTTCTTGCATGGAAGTGTGCACGATAATCTTTGGCCGAATCTTTAAAACTTCGCCACACAGAACATTAACATCGGCTTCTCGTCTCATACGAGAAGGAACTGCACTCTTGATTTCCTTTGATGGTTCTGCGTCAAGAGGAGACTTGGTATGCTTCTTAATGGTAGGGACATGTCCAAGTCTCTCATGCACAGACTTCTTCTTGACTTCCTTAGGACTTGCCCCCAACCTGTTAAAGACTGATTTGGAAAGGGTTTGCCCCCTTTCTTAAAATCTTGTTTCCCACCATCCTTCAAAGAGCTTGGTATGTTGAGCGCGCTCAACCCACCTCCGGCTGCGATATTCAGTTCCATGTCATGTGCCCGGCTAGACAGTTCCACGAACGTTTTGGGCTTAATCCCCTACAAGATGTAAGAGAGCTCAAAGCGCATTCCTTGAATGCACATGTCAATAGCAGCACGTTGTGATATCCTTTCTTGACAATTTAAGTATAAACCTCTCCACCTTTCAATGTAATCAACGGAAGGCTCGCCTTTCCACTGGTGGGTAGTGGTGAGTTCCACGAAGCTGACAGTTCTCGTTGCACTGTAAAAACGATCCAAGAATTCACGCTCCATGTCATGCCAGCTATCAATGCATCCTGGCTCAAGGTCAATATACCAGTCAAAAGCTGTTCCCTTCAACGAGCGAACAAATTGCTTAACTAGGTAATCACCATAGGTCCCAGCCTCGTTGCAAGTCTCCACGAAATGGGTAATGTGTTGCCTAGGATTTCCCTTCCCATCAAACTGTTGGAATTTAGGCGGCTGATACCCAAGCGGCATCCTTAGCTCCTCGATCCTTTGAGTGTAAGGCTTGGCATATGTGTAAGAACGTTGCCCCACCTCAAGCTTTCCTTTGATGGCATCCATGATGTAGTCATTTAGTTGCTCGACGGGTATCATGCCCCCAGAGACTGGAACACTCTTTTCAGCGTGTGGTGGGCGAGATACAGTTTCTTCTATCCCTGCAGCATGCCTATCGTCATGCACTGGTGACTCTTTATCAACTTCATCTTCTTAAGTTTGGGGTTGTTTCCCAGAAGCTCGACTTGTTTCACCATTTCTCCCCCTTTCAACCTTCTCACTGAGATCATTGAGCTTCCTTTCTTGACTGTGAAGAAGCACACTCATTGCCTCGAGAGTTTTGGTGATATTCGCTATTTGCTCCTCCATCGAAGCTGCGTTCGTTGTCATAGCAGGCATGACGGTGTAGACATGAGTCCCTTCCGATGGTGGTTTCTATATAGGAGACGAGCTTCCACTGCTAGTAGTTCCTTTTGAGGGAACAGGGGAAGGACTTCCGCTTCGAGTAGCTTCTTTCGAGGGAGTAGGACTCTTGCTACCAACGGTCTCTGTTGTTGAGGATGAACCCCTATCATATGTAGCTTTCTTTGAGCCGATGGGGACGCCTCCAAGCCTTCGGACGACGTTGTGAGCAATGCTTTGGGTCTCGCTCAACTCCACCCCTAGGTCCCTCACTCGACTTCGAGTCAGTGCACCTTGCACGTCGCGCCTGTCGGAGCCGGCCACAGAAGATTCCTTAGAGCCGGTAGCTTGAGCGTAAGTCTTTCTTGATGCCATTTGGATACTTGTGAAGAGATGAGAGGTAGAGAGGTCCCACTGGGCGTGCCAAAATCTGTGAACAAGAAAAAGTGAAAAGTATATATATTTGAATTTCAAAGTGCGCGGGTACAGATCTCTATCTAAAACATCCTCTGATTCTTCACTTGCTTTACTTGACTTGAAACTTTAACTGAAGGGCCTCCGGAATGCGGCTTTGTTCTTCAAAGAAGGGCTTTGTTGCTTGATCTTCGTTGAAGGGCTTCCGGACTCAAATGGCTTGATCTTCAGTTCGCTTTAACTTAGCTTTAACTTAGCTTGAACACTTGAATATTTGGTCTTCAATCAACTTTAGTTTGGCTTGATTTCTTCAATTAAGAGCCTCTTCAGGTTCTTCAATCCCTCAAGTGTGTGTTTTTTTGTAACCCCTCGGGTTTTTCCAACAAAGTTAGAAACCGAGAATAAACATTTTTCTTATTTTATTATTATTAGATTTATTTTTGAGCTGTGACGATTATGAATAAAGTTTTCGATGCTTTGGAAGAATATTAATTTTCGAGTCGACTAGTTGACGATAAGTTACGATCTATGTACCAATTACGAACCGAAAAATTTAAGGATGATTATAGGCTTGAAATTTGCCTTAAGGAAGGATTACTAGGTATGATACGATTAAGCTCGAATAATCTGATAATTTAAGTGAGAAGAATTAAACGGACTGTAAGGGGGAAATTATTACGAACTCCGTACCTATATTTCGCGAGATATCGAAAAATTCCCAAATTTGGTGATTTGCGACGGGAGTATTTTTAGAATAATTTTGGTATTAGAATTTTCCCGAATTAAGTTATAATCCTCCGAACTTTCATCTGATTTAACCATAAACTGGCCACTTAAGTTGTGATCTTCTTAAGGACTCCATAGGGTATTGACATGTGGCAAGCAAATCTAGACTAAGATTGATCATTTAATGTGGCATTAATGAGGTATGGAGGCATTGCACTTGTTTGCTTGATCTTCAAGAACAAGATCTACACTATCACACTCCTATCTCCCTTTCTCCCTCATTTTCGAAAAAACACAAGGAGAAAAAGAAGAACACTTAGTCTTCCACACTTTGTGATCAAAAAACTCTTTGAACACTTCTTCAACTTCAAGAACTCTACTATAGGTAAGAATTTCGGTTTTGTTCGGTTAAATCCCTCCTAAGACTTAAGCTTAATCTTAAGTTATGAAAACATTGTATTATGGTGATTTTGTTAGGAATTGTGGAGAAAGATTCAAGAAGGAAATCTCAACTAATTTCGGTGATTAGAATCTTCTAAAAAGGTAAGGAATCCCTTAAGTTGGCTCAATCACTTGGAAATGATCAAATGCTAGTAAATTACGTGACTAGGAAATTTTACGTGAAAATTATGTGTTAAGTTTGTGGATCTACTAGTTGACTCAAGAAACTACACTTTGGATTTTTAGTAATTTTTGTATACATGTTCATAGCTAATTTATGCATGTATATGTTGTATTTATGCCCATATAGGCTTATATTTGTAAAAATAGTGAAAGGAAATCGGGATAGATTCTGGCAGTAACTTCCGTGATTTATTGAGAAAAATTGGTAAGGTATTTTGATCCCATTTTTTTTATACATGTAGATCTATAAGTCTAGAACCCGCATATAAAATTTCGTAATGATCGGAGTAGTATAAGTATGGTTTTCGAATTTCTTTCCAAAACTGGTCCAGAGAGAAAAATATTCTGGACAGCACACTTCCAAGGGCAAAAATGTAATTTTCTGTGTTTATTCGTGGATCAAAATGGCCAAAACGTTTTATGGACATCAAGTACTATAAGTTGGGGTTCTACCATAAAAATTTCAAGTGAAAAAGAGTTCGGGAACTATTTTTACCGGCTCAATCTTTCGGACTGCGCTAACTGAATTTTCTGGCAGAGTGGGCGCCCAGTTTCGGCGCAGTGTGCCGAACCAGCAGACGTGGTCCGGACGTGCGTCCGCTGGTGCGGCCAGCCGCGAGTCCGCGTGATGCGGACTCGTTTTTGACTTGTTTGTGACTCGGTTTTTCCCCGATGTTTTTAACCCTGAGTGTTGCGATGTTTTAAAGGCCTACGGGCAACCGAGTCAAATGATTAAGAGGTCTAATGACTTATTTTGTGAATTGTGTGTGTCGGTCGAATGGAAACTAATATTTTCAAACGAGAAGTGATTCATGTCACTTGAAATTATTATGATGAGGAGATCTAAATTAAATATGAATGTCTTGAGAAAAGGCTTGAAAATAAATGTCGTCGAGACATTTCGCGAAAGACACTAATTATATATGTATCATGGTAAAATTCTTAGTTTCTGGATAAAGCTGTTGAAGACTTAACTTTGTGGGAGGCATGCGTGCCGCGGCCCCAAAGTTATTGAAACAGTTGACTTTGCAGGAGGCATGCGTGCCGCGGCCCCAAAGTTTGACTGAAATGACTTGACTTTGTGGGAGGCTTGAAAGCCGTGGCCCCAAAGTTATTGATATGATTTGACTTCGCGGGAGGCCTGCGGGAGCCGTGGCCCGGAAGTTTGTGAAATGTTTAACTTGGTGGGAGGCATGCGTGCCGTGGCCCCCAAGTTAGTGGATTGTTTGACTTTGTGGGAGGCATGAGTGCCGCGGCCCCAAAGTTAGTGATGTGTTTAACTTGGTGGGAGGCATGAGTGCCGTGGCCCCCAAGTTAGTGGCTTGTTCGACTTTGTGGGAGGCTCGAAAGCCGTGGCCCCAAAGTTACTGAGAAGTGGGATCTTCGGGAGGCATGAGTGCCGCGGCTCGGGATTCTTGAAGACGTTGCAGAATTTCCTTACTCTTATCCAGAGAGAGAAACTAAGTAAATATATTCCTAACTCTGAAAATATAGTTACTCTGTAACTACGCTGAAGGATAATGGTCACAACTCTTGAAACGTAAAAATGTGAATTGATTAACGCTTCATCCTGAATAACTGATAAAGTTACTGATAATGATATTATCACGTGTCAAGATTACGTATAAACTGTGTATACTCTTATTATTGATTGATAACCTGTATGCAGGTAGACTACGGGTTGCGGGTAAGGTTAAAATATTTTTGAAACCTTTGATTATTTTTGAGTGACCATGGATATCCTTACTTAGCCGTCGTGCTAACTACACTTCGTTGTGTTCTTAATCAGATGCAGAGTAGCGTGGGCTCCAATAGCCCCGAAGACTCCGATCCGTCGGAGTTCACATTCCCAGTCCTCGACTATGAGGACTACGCTCAGTATTTCCTTGGTGACGATCCCTATGCGCCTGGATACGCTCCCGACCCGCCGGCTCTGCTTCACGACTTTGATTCCGATCCGATTCTTGATTCCGTTCCTTCCGATCCACCAGTGTGGACTCCTGCCCCGTGCAATCCCTTGTGTCGCGTGGATGTTGTGCATGCAAGCTATGGGTATTACCCCATAGAGGTCTTAGAGGATAGTGACCCTCTAGAGTTCATAGTGTACTATCCGTACCCGTGGGACCCCACTCNCATCCACTCATCAAAATCCTCCGGGGGAGTGGGGTCCCACGGGTACGGATAGTACACTATGAACTCTAAGGGGTCACTATCCTTTAAAACCTCTATGGGGTAATACCCATAGCTTGCATGCACTACATCCATGCGACATAAGGGATTGCACGGAGCAGGAGTCCACACTGGTGGATCAGAAGGAATGGAATCAAAGATCGGATCGGAATCAAAGTCGTGAAGCAGAGTAGGGATTGTCACCAAGAAAACACTGAGCGTAGTCCTCATAATCGAGGACTGGGAATGTAAACTCCGACAGATCGGAGTCTTCGGGGCTATTGGAGCCCGTACTACTCTGCATCTGATTAGGAACACAACGAAGTGTAGTTAGCACGACGGCTAAGTAAGGATATCCATGGTCACTTAAAAATAATCAAAGGTTTCAAAAAAAAATATTTTAACCTTACCGCAACCCGTAGTCTACCTGCATACAGGTTATCAATCGATAATACGAGTACACGGTTTATACGTAATCTCGATACGTGATAATATCATTATCAGTAGCTATATCAATTATTTCAGAATGAAGCATTAGTCAATTCACATTCTTACGTCTCATGAGTTGTGACCATTATCCTTCAGCGTAGTTACAGAGTAACTATATTTTCAGAGTTTTAGAAAGATATTTACTTAGTTTCTCCCTGGATAAGAGCAAGGAAATTCTGCAACGTCTTCAAGAATCCCGGGCCACGGCACTCATGCCTCCCGAGGATCCAGCAACTTTGGGGCCACGGCTTTCGAGCCTCCCACAAAGTCGAACAATCCACTAACTTGGGGGCCACGGCACTCATGCCTCCCACCAAGTTAAACACATCACTAACTTTGGGGCCGCGGCACTCATGCCTCCCACAAAGTCAAACAATCCACTAACTTGGGGGCCACGGCACGCATGCCTCCCACCAAGTTAAACAATTCACAAACTTCCGGGCCACGGCTCCCGCAGGCCTCCCGCGAAGTCAAAACATATCAATAACTTTGGGGCCACGGCTTTCATGCCTCCCACAAAGTCAAGTCATTTCAGTCAAACTTTGGGGCCCCGGCACGCATGCCTCCCGCAAAGTCAACTGTTTCAATAACTTTGGGGCCCCGGCACGCATGCCTCCCACAAAGTTCAGTCTTCAACAGCTTATCCAGAAACTAAGATTTTTATCGTGATACATATATAGTTAGTGTTTTCGCGAAATGTCTCGACGACATTTCCTTTCAGGTCTTTTTCTTAAAACATACATATTTATTTTAGATCTTCTCATCATAACATTTTCAAGTGTCATGAATCACTCTTCGTTTGAAAGTATTAGTTTCCATTCGACCGACAAACGTAATTCACAAAATAAGTCATTGGACCTCTTAATCATTTGACTCGGTTGCCCGTAGGCCTTTAGAACACCATAACATTTAGAAGCAAAAGCATCAGAAGAAGGTTCGGTCGAGAACGGGGTCACGTTGCGAAAATTCGCAACTTCCCGCAGCGACGGACGCACGGCGGACGCGGCGTCCGACCGGCGTCCTCTGGTTCGGCATTTCTCGCAAAAATCCTGGACGTCCCGGGCGCGCGTCCGACCTGCGTCCTCTGGTTCGGCATTTCTCGCAAAAAAAATCCTGGACGTCGCGGACGCGCGGAGGACGCGGCGTCCGACCTGCGTCCGGCAGCATTCTGCCCAGTTCGGTCAGCAGTATCGGGGCTGTAACGTCCCGTTTTCCCACCATTTTCATAAATATATGCTTATTTAGACGTACTTATTACGTATACATGCATAAATCAACTATGAACATGTACACAAAATTTACTAGAAATCCAAGTATAGTGGTTAAGGCAAACTTATAGATCAAAAACCTTAGTATATATTTTTCACATAAAATCTCTAATTCATGCTTTCTATCATTTGATCATTTCCAAGTGATTGAGCCAACTTAAGGGATTCCTTACCTTTTTGAAGATTTCTAATCACCGTAATAGGTTGAGATTTTTCCTTCTTGAATCTTTCTCCACAATTCCTAACAAAATCACCATAATACAATGTTTTCATAACTTAAGATTAAGCTTAAGTCTTAGGAGGGATTTAACCGAACAAAACCGAAATTCTTACCTATAGTAGAGTTCTTGAAGTTGAAGAAGTGTTCAAAGAGTTTTTGATCTCAAAGTGTGGAAGACTAAGTGTTCTTCTTTTCCTTTGTGTTATTTTCGAAAATGAGGGAGAAGGAAGAGTGAGAGAGAAATGTGATCTTTGTGTGATTTGTTCTTGAAGCTCAAGCAACAAGTGCAACATGGCCATACCTTCATTAATGCTTCATTAATTGCCCAATCTAAGTCTAGATTCACTTGCCACATGTCAACACCCCATGAAGTCCTTAGAAGATCTCAAATCTAATTGGCCAGTTTATGCTCAAATCAGATGAATGTTCGGAGGATTATAACTTAATTCGGGAAAATTCTAATACCAAAATTATCCTAAAAATATTCCCGTCGTAAATTACCAATTTTGGGAATTTTCCGGTATTCCGCGAAATATAGGTACAGAGTTCGTAATAATTTTCCCCTTACAGTCCGTTTAATTCCTCTCACTTAATTTATCAGATTATCCGAGCTTAATCGTATCATACCTAGTAATCTTTCCCTAAGGCATATTTCAAGCCTATAATCATTCTTAAAATTTTCGGTTCGTAATTGGTACATAGATCGTAACTTATCGTCAACTAGTCAACTCGAAAAATTAATACTCTTCCAAAGCATCGAAAACTTTATTCATAATCGTCACGGCTCGAAAATAAATCTAATAATAAAATAAGAAAAAAAAAATTTATTCTCGGTTTCTAATTTCGTTGGAAAAACCCAAGGGTTACATCCGCACCTTCGACAAGTTGCTGAACGCGGTAAATTGCCCCGCAAACCAACGTGTATCCTCGGCAGTCTACTACCTGACGAAGGCCGCCGACAATTGGTGGGCGACAGTCGGACCTGATCTTTTACAAGATCCAGCGTTTGGATGGGAAGAGTTCAAAGTAGAATTGAGAGAACAATTCTACACTGAACGTATAAGGGGAATTAAATGCGAAGAATTTCTGCGGCTGAGGCAGAAAGGAACTACTGTCCAAGAGTACTACGACCAGTATGTCGAGCTGATGAGGTTCGCTCAGGAGATAGTGCCGGATGAAGCAAGCAAGGCAAGGAGATTCGTTCGAGGTTTGGATTGGAGCATAAGAGGGATGATTGCGCCATTTATGTGCTCTACCCTGAAGGAGGCATACGACAGAGCCTCGGATCATTACCAAGTGTACTTGGATCAGCAGGATGTCTATGGCCGGAATAAGAGGAAAGCCGATGATAAATCTCAGAAGTTTTCATCGGGGAACAAAAAGATCAACCAAGGCAGTTTTGATCCTATACGGGGAAGAGAAGGATTCAACCGGGGGAACCACCCGGGAGAAAACTGGCAGGGAGCGAAACCCAAGTGTTATAAGTGTGGTCTCCTTGGACACAAGTCTTATCAGTGCCACAGACAGATGGATAGCCCCCAGAAGCCCTTCCAAAGTGGGAATCAGGGAAGGACGTTTAATGGGAATAACGGCCAGAGCTCAGCTAGAACGGAAGGCGAGAGGACTAACTCCCCGGCTACGAATATGGGAAGGCCGGTGAATACCACCTTCGATTCCAGCCGCAAGGGGAAGCAGGTGATAGGTGAAGGCAGTGGGGAAAGGCAAGGCAGAATCTACGTCGTCAACAGCGCCCAAGCGCAGGCTAGCGACGCCATGACCGGTACATTCCCCATAAACTCAATACCTGGAATAGTCTTATTTGATACGGGAGCTACGAATTCCTTTATATCCTCTACGTTCGCTGATAAACTAGAGTTAAGGCCGACTACCAGGTTAGATTTAAACGTCGCAACAGCTTCGGGAGTAGTGATATCCTGTAAGGATGGTTATGACGATATCGCTATAGAAATAGCGGGATTTAATTGTCCCGGGAATCTCATTCGTTTCGAGCTTGAGGGCATCGACGTGGTACTCGGAATGGATTGGCTGGACAAGTACAAGGCTCGAATCGTATGTGACGAACGGAAGATTGTCCTGCAAGGACCGAGAGGGAGGAGAATAGTCTACCGAGGAGTCAGCAAGCAACCCGAATCAAGGCTGATGACGATGCAGCAACTGAAGAAATGCGTTAACCAGGGATGCGAAGTGTATCTCTGCCTGTTACAAGACGCTGAAGTAGAAGAACTAAGGATTGACCAAATTCCAATCGCATGCGAATTTCCTGACGTATTTTCCGACGACCTCACGGGGATGCCGCCAGAAAGAGAAATGGAATTCACCATTGATCTTATACCCGGAACCTCCCCTATCTCGAAAGCGCCTTATCGAATGGCACCCAAGGAAATGGAGGAACTGAAGGCACAATTGGCTGAGTTATTGGAAAAGGGATTTATTAGACCAAGCGTATCACCTTGGGGTGCACCGGTGTTATTCGTGAAGAAGAAGGATGGGAGTCTTAGGCTATGCATCGATTATAGAGAAGTCAACCGAGTTACAGTAAAGAACAAGTACCCCCTTCCTAGAATCGATGACTTATTCGACCAACTGAAAGGAGCCGGCGTATTCTCAAAGATCGATCTACGATCCGGATACCATCAAGTACGAGTGGCGAAAGAAGATGTACCCAAGACGGCATTTCGAACGAGATATGGACATTACGAATTCACGATCATGCCATTTGGAGTAACTAATGCCCCAGCAATCTTCATGGACTTGATGAACCGAATTTTCCTGCCATACCTGGATAAATTCGTTGTTGCTTTCATCGATGACATCTTAGTCTACTCCAAGACACCGGAGGAACACGAGGAACACTTCAGGACAGTGTTACAGACACTGGGAGAAAAGAAACTCTTCGCAAAACTTTCGAAATGCGAATTTTGGAAAAAGGAGGTTGCATTTCTTGGTCACGTGATCACCAAGGAAGGGATAATGGTAGATCCAGCCAAGATACGAGCGGTAATCGAATGGGAAGCGCCCAAATCGGTTACGGAAATCCGCAGTTTCTTAGGCTTAGCAGGCTATTACCGAAGATTTGTTCGAGACTTCTCCAAAATAGCAAGACCCTTGACAAACTTGCTCAAAAAGTCGACCAAGTATAAATGGGAGGAGGAATGCGAACAGGCATTCCAGGAGCTTAAGAAGAGATTGACGACTGCTCCAGTATTAACCTTACCCATGGGAACGGAAGGGTATGAGTTGTATACTGATGCGTCTCACAAGGGATTGGGATGCGTCCTAATGCAGAACGGAAAGGTAATAGCATATGCTTCTCGACAGTTAAAACCTCATGAAGCTAATTACCCAACGCATGATTTGGAACTGGCAGCAGTGGTGTTCGCCCTCAAGATTTAGCGACACTACCTCTATGGGATCTCGTGCAAGGTTTATACGGACCATAAGAGCTTAAAGTATATCTTCACTCAGAGAGACCTCAACTTAAGACAAAGGAGATGGTTGGAATTGATTAAGGACTATGACTTGGAAATTCAGTATCATGAGGGAAAGGCGAATAAGGTAGCTGATGCCTTAAGTCGGAAAACAAGTCATGCTCTTTGGATACTGCCTGAGCAGTTATGTAAGGAGTTTCAGGAACTCAACCTGGAGGTGAAAATGTGTAGTCAAGGGGAACAAGAAAAGAGGTTGTATTGCATGACAACTATTCCAACCTTACTTGGGGAAATTAAACAAGCACAGGAGGAGGACGATTGGGTGAAGGACGTCAGATGATTGACGGGAAACACGGACCGTTTGAACTACACTCGGACGGGAGTGTGAAATTCCAAGGTAGATGGGTGATACCTAAGGAATGTAAAAAGATAATGGGACGAATAATGAAGGAAGGTCATTGCACGCCCTATTCAGTTCATCCTGGTGGAGATAAACTGTATAAGGACTTAAGACAAAACTTTTGGTGGCAAGGCATGAAAAGGGATGTAGCCGAGTTTGTGGCTAAATGTCTGAATTGTCAAAGGGTAAAGGCGGAGAGGAGTAAACCAAAGGGATTATTACAACCCTTGGAGATTTCGCAGTGGAAATGGGACTCGATTTCCATGGATTTCGTGGGAGGATTGCCTAAAACCAAGGCCGGTAACGATCAAGTATGGGTCATCGTCGATCGACTGACCAAGACAGCAAGGTTCATTCCAATGAACAAAATGTGGTCGATGGAAAAGTTAGCCAAAGCCTACGTTAAGCATGTGGTTAAATACCACGGAGTAGCGCGAGATATCATTTCAGACAGAGACTCGCGATTTCTGTCACGCTTTTGGCAAGCACTACAAGTGGCCATGGGTACCCAACTCAAATTAAGTACAGCATTTCACCCCGCCACTGATGGTCAAACGGAGCGATCGATCCAAACACTCGAGGATATGCTCAGAGGCTGTGTGCTCGATTTCCAGGGGTCATGGGACGAGCAGTTGGACTTAATAGAATTTTCCTATAACAACAGCTACCACGCAAGTATAGGGATGGCACCTTACGAGGCGTTGTATAGGCGAAAGTGTAGAAGTCCTCTGTGTTGGAGCGACACCAGTAATGTCGTTACACTTGGACCCCAGTACCTTCAAGAGACTATTGAGGCAGTCAAGATAATTCAGAGAAGGATGAAAGTCGCGCAGGATCGACAAAAGTCGTACGCCGATTTGAAACGACAGTTCACCGAATATCAGGTTGGGGAAAAAGTGTTACTAAAAGTTTCACCCACTAAAGGAGTCAAGAGGTTTGGGAAGAAAGGGAAGTTGAGTCCTCGTTACATAGGACCTTACGAAATTTTGGAGAAAATAGGGAATCTAGCCTATCGTTTGGCTCTACCGATCGAACTTGGAAAGGTACATAACATATTCCACGTCTCAAACCTCAAACGGTACGTACCCGACGCGTCTCATGTATTGGCGCCGGAGGAACTGGAAATGGACGATTCATTGACTTACGAGGAAAGGCCAATTCGGATACTAGATTCGAAAACGCGAGATACGTGGAGAAAGTCAGTCAAAATGGTCAGAGTCCAATGGTCAAACCACAATCCCGAAGAAGCTACGTGGGAGTTGGAAAGCGTGATGATGGAACGTTATCCGGAGATACTTAGTTCAGGTGCGTAAAATCGATCTAACTCTCGTGTTCCTTAACAATTATGTGTTAAGACTAGGCATACTAGGGGTTCGTTTTGAGTAGAAGGAGATAAGTAGTAATCTACTTCAAATCCACGGATGACGAAAAAGAAAGTTTCGAGGACGAAACTGTTTTAAGGGGGAGAGACTGTAACCCCTCGGGTTTTTCCAACAAAGTTAGAAACCGAGAATAAACATTTTTCTTATTTTATTATTATTAGATTTATTTTTGAGCTGTGACGATTATGAATAAAGTTTTCGATGCTTTGGAAGAATATTAATTTTCGAGTCGACTAGTTGACGATAAGTTACGATCTATGTACCAATTACGAACCGAAAAATTTAAGGATGATTATAGGCTTGAAATTTGCCTTAAGGAAGGATTACTAGGTATGATACGATTAAGCTCGAATAATCTGATAATTTAAGTGAGAAGAATTAAACGGACTGTAAGGGGGAAATTATTACGAACTCCGTACCTATATTTCGCGAGATACCAAAAAATTCCCAAATTTGGTGATTTGTGACGGGAGTATTTTTAGAATAATTTTGGTATTAGAATTTTCCCGAATTAAGTTATAATCCTCCGAACTTTCATCTGATTTAACCATAAACTGGCCACTTAAGTTGTGATCTTCTTAAGGACTCCATAGGGTATTGACATGTGGCAAGCAAATCTAGACTAAGATTGATCATTTAATGTGGCATTAATGAGGTATGGAGGCATTGCACTTGTTTGCTTGATCTTCAAGAACAAGATCTACACTATCACACTCCTATCTCCCTTTCTCCCTCATTTTCGCAAAAACACAAGGAGAAAAAGAAGAACACTTAGTCTTCCACACTTTGTGATCAAAAAACTCTTTGAACACTTCTTCAACTTCAAGAACTCTACTATAGGTAAGAATTTCGGTTTTGTTCGGTTAAATCCCTCCTAAGACTTAAGCTTAATCTTAAGTTATGAAAACATTGTATTATGGTGATTTTGTTAGGAATTGTGGAGAAAGATTCAAGAAGGAAATCTCAACTAATTTCGGTGATTAGAATCTTCTAAAAATGTAAGGAATCCCTTAAGTTGGCTCAATCACTTGGAAATGATCAAATGCTAGTAAATTACGTGACTAGGAAATTTTACGTGAAAATTATGTGTTAAGTTTGTGGATCTACTAGTTGACTCAAGAAACTACACTTTGGATTTTTAGTAATTTTTGTATACATGTTCATAGCTAATTTATGAATGTATATGTTGTATTTATGCCCATATAGGCTTATATTTGTAAAAATAGTGAAAGGAAATCGGGATAGATTCTGGCAGTAACTTCCGTGATTTATTGAGAAATATTGGTAAGGTATTTTGATCCCATTTTTTTTATACATGTAGATCTATAAGTGTAGAACCCGCATATAAAATTTCGTAACGATCGGAGTAGTATAAGTATGGTTTTCGAATTTCTTTCCAAAACTGGTCCAGAGAGAAAAATATTCTGGACAGCACACTGCCAAGGGCAAAAATGTAATTTTCTGTGTTTATTCGTGGATCAAAATGGCCAAAACTTTTTATGGACATCAAGTACTATAAGTTGGGGTTCTACCATAAAAATTTCAATTGAAAAATAGTTCGGGAACTATTTTTACCGGCTCAATCTTTCGGACTGCGCTAACTGAATTTTCTGGCAGAGTGGGCGCCCAGTTTCGGCGCAGTGTGCCGAACCAGCGGACGTGCGTCCGCTGGTGCGGCCAGCCGCGAGTCCACGCGACGCGGACTCGTTTTCGACTTGTTTGTGACCCGGTTTTTCCCCGATGTTTTTAACCCTGAGTGTTGCGATGTTTTAAAGGCGTACGGGCAACCGAGTCAAATGATTAAGAGGTCTAATGACTTATTTTGTGAATTGTGTGTGTCGGTTGAATGGAAACTAATATTTTCAAACGAGAAGTGATTCATGTCACTTGAAATTATTATGATGAGGAGATCTAAATTAAATATGAATGTTTTGAGAAAAGGCTTGAAAAGAAATGTCGTCGAGACATTTCGCGAAAGACACTAATTATATATGTATCATGGTAAAAATCTTAGTTTCTGGATAAAGCTGTTGAAGACTTAACTTTGTGGGAGGCATGCGTGCCGCGGCCCCAAAGTTATTGAAACATTTGACTTTGCGGGAGGCATGCGTGCCGCGGCCCCAAAGTTTGACTGAAATGACTTGACTTTGTGGGAGGCTTGAAAGCCGTGGCCCCAAAGTTATTGATATGATTTAACTTCGCGGGAGGCCTGCGGGAGCCGTGGCCCGGAAGTTTGTGAACTGTTTAACTTGGTGGGAGGCATGCGTGCCGTGGCCCCCAAGTTAGTGGATTGTTTGACTTTGTGGGAGGCATGAGTGTCGCGGCCCCAAAGTTAGTGATGTGTTTAACTTGGTGGGAGGCATGAGTGCCGTGGCCCCCAAGTTAGTGGCTTGTTCGACTTTGTGGGAGGCTCGAAAGCCGTGGCCCCAAAGTTACTGAGAAGTGGGATCTTCGGGAGGCATGAGTGCCGCGGCCCGGGATTCTTGAAGACTTTGCAGAATTTCCTTACTCTTATCCAAAGAGAGAAACTAAGTAAATATATTCCTAACTCTGAAAATATAGTTACTCTGTAACTACGCTGAAGGATAATGGTCACAACTCTTGAAACGTAAAAATGTGAATTGATTAACGCTTCATCCTGAATAACTGATAAAGTTACTGATAATGATATTATCACGTGTCAAGATTACGTATAAACTGTGTATACTCTTATTATTGATTGATAACCTGTATGCAGGTAGACTACGGGTTGCGGGTAAGGTTAAAATATTTTTGAAACCTTTGATTATTTTTGAGTGACCATGGATATCCTTACTTAGCCGTCGTGCTAACTACACTTCGTTGTGTTCTTAATCAGATGCAGAGTAGCGTGGGCTCCAATAGCCCCGAAGACTCCGATCCGTCGGAGTTCACATTCCCAGTCCTCGACTATGAGGACTACGCTCAGTATTTCCTTGGTGACGATCCCTATGCGCCTGGATACGCTCCCGACCCGCCGGCTCTGCTTCACGACTTTGATTCCGATCCGATTCTTGATTCCGTTCCTTCCGATCCACCAGTGTGGACTCCTGCCCCGTGCAATCCCTTGTGTCGCGTGGATGTTGTGCATGCAAGCTATGGGTATTACCCCATAGAGGTCTTAGAGGATAGTGACCCTCTAGAGTTCATAGTGTACTATCCGTACCCGTGGGACCCCACTCCCCCGGAGGATTTTGATGAGTGGATGATGGTGATCACCCACTGTAGTTTCTTGGACCACATCACCTGGTTCGCAGGTGAGTGGCATTTGGTCTGGGGTAGTTACACTGGTCCAGTGTATACCCCATTGTGGTAGTTCGTTTTCTGGGTGGACTCCGATCTGATCTTTTTGGTGTAATTATTTTTTTGTAGCCAATGATAATGCTGAATTGGCTAGTAAGGTCAGAATTAGTTTGAACTATTGACCTCCTACTATGATAACTCCTTTTGTAAATGTAAGTGGCTAGTCTAGCTACTCTTTGATATATATATATATTAGAAGTTTGGAGAATTTGACGCCAAGAAACACGATCCTTGTTCCCTTGTTTTTATTCCTTTAGCCTATGCACCTAGAATGAACTTTATTCGTATTTGAGTAGGGGTTCAGTCTGGGTGTGGCGGTAATTACTCCGATTTCTCCGGTGAGACCGGGTCGGGGTGTTACATTTTTGGAATGAATGAAGGGCTCTATTTATAGGGGAGAATATGAGACTTTCGATGGGCTTCAAACTCTTCAATATTATCCTTATATTATTTAGGATAATATGAATATTTATCTAGAATGTATCTAGCCACCATTGCATCCAAATTCATAATTTTATCACATATTGAAATTAAATAATTAATTTAAATATATGAATATTTATCACATACTTAAATTAAATAATTAATTTAAATATATAAATATTTCCTGATGGGCCAAATATGGATCAGTCCATCTTTATAATTTGAGTCCATCGACCATTAATTATATTCAATTTGGGCAATTGGGCCAATTTAATTGGACAATTTAATTAGTCCAAATAAATCAATAATCAGCCCAATTACATCAAAAATGAAGCCCATAACATACGAATCAGCCCATTTGTCGGCTTCAAATTTTCTGTGTCTACAATACTAAATTGTAAATTTCGTTCTTAAGTTATTATTACGTTGCACTTGTTGTTCCTAACTTAGGTGTGCAAACTTCGACACATTTTCGGTTAACCGACCGAACTGACAAAGTTCGGTTAACCATTTTTTAACCGAACTTTTTCAGTTCGGTTAATGGCTAAATGTTTTTTAAAATTTCGGTTAACGTTTAATTCGGTTCGAAACTTTGGTTAACCGAATTAACCGAACACTTAACCAAAATTATAAATATATATAATAATAAATTCATAAGGAAATATACAAAAACAATATCACAACAACACTACAAATTTATAGAGATGATACATATTAGATTATATATATATATATATATATTTCTGTTAATCATTCGGTTAATTCAGTTAATCGAAGTTTCGAACCGAATTAACCGTTAATCGAAATTTTAAAAAACATTTAACCATTAATTGAACAAAAAACGTTCAGTTAAAAAACAATTAACCGAAAATTTAAGAAGTTTGCACTCCTAAGTTAGGAATGAATAGTGCAACGTAATGATAACTTAGGCACGAAATTTGCAATTTAGTATTACTCATTGACGAAAAGTGCAACACCGATGATAACTTAAGGACGACTAGTGAGTATGACCAAAACTTAGGGACGAATTCTACAATTACCATATAACTTAGGGACGAAAAGTGCAAATTTTCCTTAGAAATATCATTATTCCATTTTTTTTTATTACTGATTATAATGTGGATTTTTTGTTTTGAGGTTGATTTATTTTACTTTAAGATAAGGTTTAAATAAACTCACGATCTTAGTTAAATAGTGAAATTAACACTACTACAGAATTGGTTTACTACAGCACTTAATAGATGGCGGTTATTTAAATAAACGCCGTCTAATATAGTTTGTGATATTACGTCACATAATAGACGGCAGTTATTTAGATAATCGTCGTATATATCTTAATTAATTTTTTTACGTCACTTATTAGATGGCGGTTCTTTGAATAGCCGCCGTATATACCTTAACTCATTTTTTACGTCACATAATAGAGGGCGGTTATTAAATAAACGTCGTATATATTTTAATTAATTTTTTATTTTATTTTTAATTGATGTATAAACGGTAGTTATACAATTAACCTTAATATATACCTTAAATAAGTTAACTAAAAAAAATAGAAGGAACTAATAAGTTAACTTAAAATATAAGGTAACTAACTAAAAATATATATAAGGCGGTTAAATTAATTACACCAAACGCCCTATATGTATTTTGTTTATAGATTTTATAGATTAGGGCGGTTAGTTATTATAGGTATTATTATATTGCGGGCCTCTCTTCATTACTAAATTACGTAGGTATTATTTACTAAATTACTAAATTACGTAGGCTTTTATTAGGGCGTATATGCAATGTATTCATCTCCAGAAACGCAATACCATACACAGAAACGCAAGACAAAATACCATACACAGAAACACAAACCACTGGTTGTGGCCACTGCACGCCGCCGTCGCCGCTAGAAGCCGCCGTCGCCACTGCTCAGGTACGTAACTTACCTTGCTATTTTTATTTTATACTTTGATTTTTTATTGGAAAATACATATAATTTAATAATTTTAGGGTTTATAAATCTTGTGTAGTATTTTAATAATTTTAAGGTATTGTGAATTTCTTTTTCTCTAAGGTACGTAACTTACATAGGGTTTAATTTTTGTGAATTTCTTTTTCTCTAGCTAAATCACTTGTGTATAGATTTATTTATCCATAGAAGGTGTTTGATAAAATGTCTATAAGAGAAAAAGAAACCAAAACCAAGTAAATAATTAAATAAAACATTAGGGTAGGGCAGGGCAAAACGGTTTGGTTTAGTTTAAAACCGAAAAATCGAACGATTCTAATTTTAGAAGAATCAAACAGTTCGGTTCGATTCGGTTAGAATCAGTGCATTTGACATACAAAGTATGTTCATGAGGACATCTCATAAAACCACTTTCAATAAAATATGAATCAATGCAACTATACCATGCCCTAGGCGCCTGCTTTAAGCCATATAAAGCTTTCCTCAACCTGTAAACTTTATGTTCCTCCCCTTTCTTCACAAATCCTGCATGTTGCTCAACATATATTTTTTTCTTCAAGAAAACCATTCAAAAAAACAACAAGAGAAATAATCATTCGAACTGTATCAAGTTTACTTACTAGAGCAAAAACCTCAAGCCCCCTCACGTGTGCGGGCCGATTGCTTTGATGGGCTCCAAGCAACACGTGGACCATAGTTGTTTTTTTAACGGGTGCCGTGAAAATTCGAACCATGACCTTTGGCATGTCTCTGATACCAAATTGAAGTATGTGCTCCATCTCAACTAAAAGCCTAAGCTGATAGTTGGACTGCACATTTATGTTTATATTATATTTATGCTCAATATTGCTAACCAACCGTGCTTTAAAACGGTCAATTTCTCCATTTGATTTGTATTTGTCTGTTAACTCCAATTGGCTTCTTTCTAGGAGGTAATTCTGTTAACTCCCAGGTACCATTCTTTTCCATGGCACGGATCTCCTCATTCATCACCTTAAGCCAATGAGTTTCTGTAGCAGCCTCCTCATAGGATAGAGGGTCACAATCTGCAAAAAGAGCAAATTGAACAATCTCTTCATCAGACAGGTCATTATCATGACACACAACATAATCTTGCAAGCGAGCTGGTAATTGACGCTCGCATTGAGATCGTCGAACATATGACTCTAGTTGTGAAGGAGACTGGACATTATCTGGAATCGGTTGCTCATCAACAACATTTTCAATTACAAGAACAACAACTGACCTTTCATCTTTAGCTGACCAATCACAGGCATTATGTTCATCAAAAGTGAAATGACGAATTATAACAACCTTTTTAGTTTTAGGGTTGTATAATTTATAACCCTTTGAAGTGTCACTATAACCAATGAATATACACTTCTCACTTTTATCATCCAACTTCTTTCTTAATTGATCTGGCACATGCGCATATGCCAAACATCCAAAAACCTTGAGATTTCTTATAAAAAGGTTTCTCCCACTCCAAGCTTCCTCAGGTGTCTTCTCACGAACACTTTTAGTTGGACACTTGTTCAACACATAGACATCACAAGCAACAGCTTCTGCCCAAAAAGGCTTAGGCAAATTTTTATATTTCAACATGCACCTCACCATATCCATGATAGATCTATTCATCCTCTCAATCACTCTGATTTGTTGTGGAGTGTATCTAGCTGTCATCTGGTGCTAAATACCCTTTTCCTTCAGAAAATCATCACAAGCAATATATTCTATACCTCTATCAGTTCACAAGATTTTAATTTCATAACCACTCTGCTTTTCAACAAAAGTCTTAAATTGTTTGAAAACATCACATGCATCAGACTTTTGCTTCAGAAAGTAAACCCATGTTTTCCTACTGAAATCATCAATGAAAGTAACAAAGTACTTACAACCTCCATGTGAGGGAACCTCCAACGAACATAAGTCTGTGTGAATAATCTCTAACTGTTTTGCGGCTCTCCTTGACTTGCTCACGGGGAAGGGATCTTTATGCTTATTCCCGATCAAACAAATCTCACAAATACGATTAGGGACATTCATAACAAGTAAATCAGAAACAAGTTCCTTTTCGCTAGATAGTTTAATCCAGAGAAATGGAAATGTCCAAATCGCATATGCCATAATCAATTATCATCACAAATTTCAGAATTAAAGCAAGCAAGAAGTGCATGATTGATTTTCAATGGAAATAGTTGTGATACCCCGAAATTTTTAAACCCAAAATTTATTTTCAAATTGAGATTATTTCGGATTTATTATTAAATCCAATATTTTTTAAGAATATCTGGTTATAATTATGTACCTTTCAAAACAAAGGTTGTTTCGCGAACTCTGGACCAACATATTGCGAATCAAGTTATTATTTTAAAAATGGGTCCAGATGTTATTTGAATTTAACCTATTGTAAATTTTTTTTTATCATAAAGAGTTATTTTGTGCCAAAAATATAAATATTAATATTTTAGTACCAAGCTTATGAGATAAGATTCATCTATATTTTATTATTATTATATATATGGATAAGCTTGGAATATTTTATTATTATTACTATTATAAGGGATAAGATCATACAATATATTATTATTATTATTATTATTATTATTATTATTATTATATAAATATATGATAATACGTATATGTATATATGATTAGAAGGAAGAAGAAATTTCATTTCTTCCTTCCATTTATTCACGGCATTGAGAGAGAGAGAGAGAGAGAGAGAGAGAGAGAGAGAGAGAGAGAGAGAGAGAGAGAGAGAGAGAGAGAGAGAGAGAGAGAGAGAGNAGTGCGAGAGAGAGAGAGAGAGAGAGAGAGAGAGAGAGAGAGAGAGAGAGAGAGAGAGAGAGAGAGAGAGAAGCAAGTTTCAAGCTCCAATCGCAATTTGTTCGGTAAATTTCAATTTTAATCGGTTAAAAGTTATGTTTTTACCTCTAATTCATAGTTTTGGGTAGAATTTTGTTGAACCATATTTGTATTACCGTGTTTTATCTTAGGGTTTTAAGGTGAAAATTGGGGAAAATCAGCTCCAAAATCCTTCTACGAGACTAGTAAGCCGGTTGAGGTAAGGAATCCCTTAAGTTGGCTTAGTCACTTGAAATTGGATAATTGATTTTTGGTTGAATTATGATGAGATATAAGTAAAATTGTTATGTACATGTGGTATGTATAATATATATGAAATTGTAATTTTCATAATATATATGTACAAAATGTTGTGTTGGTAAACCTAAGCTTTGTTGATGAAGTATATTTTGAGTTATTGTTGAAGTATAAACATGATGATGTTGGACCGATTTTGATAAGTTATGAAGATTATGAGCTTATAAGGATTATGATTAAAGATTGGATTAATGATGGAATGAGGATGATGGATAATGTTATTAATGATGGTGAATTTAAGGATTATTAGGGATTAATGATTGTTAAGGTTTAATATTATTGAAGTAGGACGATGGATTATATTATTAGATGCTAATAATGGTAATTATGATTAAGTATGAATTAATTGTGGATTAATTGTTAATGGTGATTAGGGTTATTATGGATGATATGAATAATGTATGAAGATTAGTTATTGGTGATAAAGTATGTACATGATGATGATGTTGGCCGAAAATGATTGATTGGGCTAATTTGAGTTGATGATGAGTATTAAGTAATAATGTTGATTTAATGATTAAGGATGAACTAGGGTGGACAACAAGGTAATTAAAGCTTAATGTTATTGATGGAGTTACCTTAATGTTCATTAAGGGTAATTATTGGATTATTATTGATGATTATGAGTTAATGATGGTTAGTTGATTAATGATGATTAAGGGAATGATGTTGGTTAACGAGGAGGTAATAATGGATTGATTATTGATTACGTTGATGAGGAGGAGTAATAGTTAATAATTGTGGATTAATGAGCTAAGATGTTGAATTATAATTATGGTGGTGATATATAATGCTTTAACTATGGTACATAAGTTATGAATTGGTGATTATGAATTAATGGTTTAGATTAATGGATAATTATGGATTATGGTTAATAATAGTGTTAATGCTTTTGATGGCTTGATGATGATGTTATAATGTTGTGGACTTGTTGTCGAAGATGGATTGCAAGGTTAGTAGTTACTAATGACAATAATTAATGCTTAAGAATGATTAAGGTTAGTTGTTGGATTATGGGTGACTAAGTATCGATTATGGATGTGCGATTTCCTTAAGTTATAATGGTGTTAATAATAGTGGAAGTTGTTGATGACGATAGTGACAAGGACAACTATTCATTATTAGTTAAGGGTGGAACCATGATTATTGATTACCGATGATGATTGGATTGTAAGATGAACTGAAGTTCATGATAAGGAATAAGTATTGGGAATAGATATATGAGGTGTTAGTAGAATATATAAGTGTCCGATGTAGGACCAGCTTGTGTCCAGTTGTGCTTTCTTCCAAAAATGGTTTTGGGAACTACGTTTGAAAAGCCTTTGGGCAAGTGAAAATGTTTATGAAAACTTACGTTGAAGAACGTATGCTATTTTGACATATAAGTTGTCAAAACCTTATTTTTGAAGGAGAATATCACTTCTAGTGAGTGTGTACTTTACGTGAGAAAATGATGTTTGAAAAGCCTGCGGGCACTGAAAGTATTTTTAAAATCTTTCAGGGGCTGTGATATAAGTCCAAAAGAAATGATTTAAGAAAGGAAAACTGAAGGAAGGATCATGTTTTCAAACATTTAGTTTCAAGAAGTTACGAGGACCTTGTTGTCTTTTTGCCTCGGGCTATAATTACCGAAGGCCGTCATTGAAATACGTACGGTTGTATTCGTACTTAGGCGAAGTCTATTCGCCGAGTCTCTACGTCACTCATGTATGGCTAGACTGTGGGGGTGTGCACACTTAAGCGTATTGACTCCGTCGTCTCCGGGTTGGTGTCATTTTAATGGACCTAGGCGGGGCCACACTAGGGGCCATTCTAATGAACCTTCGTCCAAGGGACCGAGAAGAGAATTTGGGTAATGACTGCAAGCCCAAGTTCCAGGTTCATTCGGTCAACGACAAGGAATATTCAACATTTCCTATAAGGCCTCATACTTTGAAATGAAACTAAGTCGGGTTTTCATGAGTAATGGTTGCACCAAGGTCTATGATGAAATGTGTGATTCTAGTTCCAATAAACTAGACGATTGATGTCTGAGAAATCGGGGTATTGTGAAAATTCACACGTGTAGTGTGAATATGATGAACTTCATGCTCATTTATGATTTTGTCTTACGAGACAGGTGGATGTTGTTTCAATAAAAACTTTTTATGCAATTCGTTATTGTAACTTATTTTCAGGTGAATCTCATCAAATGGGTACAAGTTACCAAAATGACAATTGGATTTTGATTCACTAAACGACATGCTATTTTTCAAATTATTATATTTTCAAACCTTTGTCTACTTTTAAGTGACAACGGATCTCCTTACTTAGCCGTCGCGCTAACTGCACTTCAATGTGTTTCTTATCAGTTGCAGTTTAGTGTGGAGCCCTGTAGCTGTTGAGCTGAATAGAAGGGAAGTACAGGTTGAGGTCTACTCTATCCTAGAATAGACACCCTGGAAGGGTTATTCCCATATGTATTAAGTTGGATGTTGATGTTGTAAGTTTAGCCTTAGCGTTTGGGTATGGGAGAGATACCTAAACGTGGCGGTGACACCCAGTTTTCTGCTGATAAGATGTAAGCTTCCGCAGCGTTTTATTACGGATTTTGTAATAAATGTAAGAGTTGAAAATTGGGGTGTTACAATAGTCGACTTTGTGACATATTTACCTTTGCAATCAAAACTCCCTTAGCATCTATAATGGTACAACACCCATGTGTAATATTTATCTTATATCCTTTTTCTGACAACTGCCCCATACTCAACAAATTTTGGTGTAGGTCAGGAACATAGAACACATCGGATATAAAATTGTGAGTACCATCCTTCAACTGAATAGAGATTTTAACTTTTCCCAAAATTGGCACTTTTGACTTATTGCCAAATGTCACTTCAGACCGGATTGATTCATTTAGTTCAGAAAAATATTCTTTCTTCCCACACATATGGTTACTACACCCAGTATCCAAGAACCATATGTTTTCGTCTGTAGAAAAATTATTACTGGCCAATACTAAGGTTTCGGAACTCTCACTGGACTTTTCAGCAATGTTTGCTTGATTTCCATGATTGTCCTCATTGTACCAGCAATCTGCAATCTTGTGCCCATACTTGCCACAATTGTAGCAATGAAATGGAAATTTACCTTGTTTATTATTACCTCCACCTCTTCCTTGGTTGGAGTTACCACGTCCTCCTCCTTGATTGAAGTTACCACGTCCTCTTCCTCTAAATCCTCCTCTTCCTCTTCCACGATCTCTACCAGATCCTCCACCTCTTTGATTAGGGCCAGTCATATTCAGGGTGACTTGGCTATTCAAAGCTTCGTCTGCTAGTGGTTCCGATTTTGACTCAATCCTGTCAATATGACTTTCTATCATACCTTTCTGCTTTGCAACTGATAAGAGCTCGGTTTTGTGCGACTCTGTTATTGAAGCCATCACATGGTTATACTTCTTCGGCATAGTTCAAAGAACTTTTTCAACCACTGCACCATCTTCAATCGTATCTCCATATAATCTCATCTTATTTACCTGATCAATAAGACGAGTGAAATAAGTATCTACTATTTCTGTAGAGGTCATCTCACAATGATCGTACAACCTTCTCAACGACTGCAACTTGGACTTCTATGCCCAATCGACTCCATTGTGTGACACCTTCAAGATGTCCCAAGCTTGCTTTGCTGTTTGAGCATGAGCTAATTGCCCAAAAATTGAGTAATCAACACTTTGGTGAATCTGTCCCAAGGCCAATTGATCTCGCCGTATAACGGCTGCATCAGCTCCTTCTTGTAGACCGGGATCAACAAAGCTCCAAAGATTCTGGTCTTTCAAATGTGTGGTCATCATAATTTGCCAATAATTGTAATCGAGTTTCCCATCTAATTTGGGACCCGACCATACATTATTGAAATTTGTGGTCATATTTCACTACGGGAAATATCTCGGGGTTGGAAGGTTGACAGGCTCTAATACTAAATGTAGAAATATTAAATATTATATATATATATATATATATATATATATATATATATATATATGAGAGAGAGAGAGGAATTGTAAAGGAAGAATGCTTTTTGATTTTGATGAGAAATGAAATGCATTACATACTATTTATAGTAAATAAGAATAACAAACAATCCTAAAGCTATGCCCATGTAATACTCCATGAAGTGCTATAATTAAAGCCATTCTCCACTAATCACACAAGACACACCCACGTAATGTTCCATGTAGGATGTAGCCACGGCATGCACGAACCACACACCTCACATTCTATTACTTGATTTAATTATTACTTGGTTTAATATAATAATAATAATATTATTATTATTATTATAATATCAATGAACATATAGAAAGAACATTATTAATCTAGTACGGAGTATAAAGTAAACGGAAATACATATGATCGATATATATTTAGTTTTTTTTTTCATGGATATTAAAGTTTAAGTTTATGGACATGTAGAACAAATATTATGAACAAAATATAGTACATGATGAATGTTAATAAACATGATGTGTTTGTAGTATAATGGACAATAAGCATTGTTTTTATGAATATATAAAAGGTAAATTATTATCCTACTATATTGTGAGTGGAAATATATACGATGTACTATGTACATTTAGTTTAGTGTTTAGGAATATTAAGTTTTAGATTTATAGACATATATATAAAACAAATATTATAAACATAGCACATGATAATGTAATTAAATATGACACATTAATTGAGAGTTACTATAAAACCAGTTGTTATGCCATGGACTCGGGTCCACCTTGCAAGGTGGACCCGGGTCTATTTTCACAATTTCATAACTCTATTTTCATAATTTCATAATTCCATGTTCACAATTTCATAACTCCATATTCACAATTTCATAATTTCGTGTTCACACTTTCATAGCTCTACGTTCACAATTTCATAACTCTATATTCAACAGTATCAAAACTCTATGTTCAACAGTATAACACAATTTTTGAATCTATATAACAAAATTGTGAATATAGGGTACGTTCAAAGTTGTGAATATTGAGTAATGTAATTTGTATATTGAGATCTAAAATTATAAATATAAAGTTCTAAAATTGTGAATATAGTGTTCTAAATTTGTGAACATAGAGTTTTAAATTTGTGAACATACCCGGGTCCATAGCATAATTTGCCCTATAAAACGCATAGTTTTGGAGCAGGGTACACCGAAATATAATTTGCCTACTTTTCAAGAAGGGTAACACTTGGGTGATACCGTCTCACAGGTCAAAATTTGTGAGACGGGTCAGGTTTATATAATTTGGGTCATAGTATTAACTATAATTTGACGCGCTAGTTGGTTGCTGCGGAGAGTCAAAACAATCTATCCAACTGTAGTGCGCATTTATACTGCCATCTGCGTATATATTGGGCTTAATGCCAACCTTTTTCCAAATTAATAGGCAACTAAATCTCCTCTCACTTATCCTAAGAATACAAATGTAAATTTATATTACATTTAACAAAATATAGTAAACTCATTCATATTCATACATTTTCGTCACATTTTATATTTATACTATAAAGTATTATGTTTAATGTTTAAAGTATTAAATATATCTATCTTAAATTATATATGTACTAGATTAGTGCTATGAAGTATTACATTTAGACTGTTAAGTATTGTATTTAAGGTTTAAAGTATTAAATATATCTACCTTATTAAACTGTGTACTAGATTAGTGCTATAAAGTATTACATTAGACTATAAAGTATTGTACTTAAATCTTAAAGTATTAAATATATTTACCTTAAATTGTATACTAGATTTGGGCTATGAAGTATTAGATTAGACTATAAAGTATTGTGTTTAAGGTTTAAAGTATTAAATATATCTACCTTAAATTGTGTACTAGATTAGTACTATGAAGTATTACATTTAGACTATAAAGTATTGTGTTTAAGGCTTAAAGTATTGAAATATATCTACCTTAAATTGTGCACTAGATTAGTGCTATAAAGTATTACATTTAGATCTAAAGTATTGTGTTTAAGGCATAAAGTATTAAATATATCTACGTTAACTGTACACTAGATTTGGGCTATGAAGTATTACATTTAGGCTATAAAGTATTGTGTTTATGGCTTAAAGTATTAAATATATTTACCTTAAACTGTGTACTAGATTAGTGCTATAGAATATTACATTTAGGCTATAAAATATTGTGTTTAAGGCTAAAAGTATTAAATATATTTACCTTAAACTATATACTAGATTAGTGCTATGAAGTATTACATTTAGCCTATAAAGTATTGTGTTTAAGGCTTAAAGTATTAAATATATCTACATTAAACTGTATACTAGATTTGGGCTATGAAGTATTATATTTAGGCTATAAAGTATTGTGTTTAAAGCTTAAAGTATTAAATATCTCTACATTAAACTGTATACTAGATTTGGGCTATGAAGTATTATATTTAGGCTGTAAAGTATTGTGTTTAAAGTTTAAAGTATTAAATATATCTACCTTAAACTGTATACAAGATTTGTGCTATAAAGTATTACATTTAGGCTATAAAGTATTGTGTTTAAAGCTTAAAGTATTGATTATATCTACCTTAAATTGTGTATTAGATTTGTGTATTTAATTTCAATTTCAAGAAGAAGATTGACAAAAGCTCAATCGTAATGGAGAAACTTACACCACAATGACAAGTTTAACAACATCATCTCCAAAAGCAGTTGTTCGCAACACTATTTCTAGCTACACAAATCCAAGACTACATGAAACAGAGCTATGAATCAATGCATGATCATCAAAATGAAATCAATAACCATAACCCAAGCTAAACCAGATCGAAACTGATGATAATTTTAAAATCTACTCAAAATGGCGATAATCAACATACTTATAGAAAGATAAGATCCATAAGAAGCCGGAGACAATGTTGCTTAGGATGATCTATGGATTCCCTTCGATCTGATGTTGCTCAGGTGTCGTCGTCGATGATGGTGGATGAGGTTTTATTTCTTCCACATTGAGTCAATGGAAAATAGTTGCGGACACTCCGTTCATCATTGCAAGATCGAACTTGGTAGCTCCGTAGACAGTAGCTCTGATGCTGAGGACATCATGGAATCTTTCAGAACGGCGTTGTATTTGGGCGGCTATGAAGGCTGGAGTTCCGACGGATGCCTTGACTGTAGTGGGGCAGCTGCTGAGTATGAAACAGACAGATCTAACAAGAATATCCTTGATGCAGGCAACGACGTAGAACTCAAACGTGACGTGGGAGGTTTCACTTGAGATGAAGTCGGGTGAGATTCGGAAGAGGAACTTGTAGTTACGATTCGGAAGAGGAGTCGACCCACACAAGAGCGTATGTTTGCATTCTGAGAAGGTAAGAGCTTGAGATTGTGCGCCACATATTGACCCATATTATAAAAGATCCGACCCGTCTCACGGATCTCAATCCGTGAGACGGTCTCACACAAGTTTTTGCCTTTCAAGAAAGAGTCAACTTTAGAATTTAAGGCAGGTGGACCTTATATAGTTGAAAAAGAAATTAAAGCATTGCTATGAATATTTCATTATTGTGAGTATAAGGGTCAACTTTAGAATTTAAGGCAGGTGGACCTTAGATAGTTGAAAAAGAAATTAAAGCATTGTTATGAATATTTGATTATTGTGATTTGTGAGTATAACTCTTATGGTAACACTTGTGTGAGACTGGCTCACGGGTCTCAATCCGTGAGACAGGGGGTCAGATCTTTGACCTGAGACGAACGTTAATTCCTTTCTTATTTAATAAAAAATTGTAATTTATGCTCCTCCATAATATGTCAATTATCAATGTCACTCCTGAATTATTAATGGTGTATGTAAATGTTTCCCCTCAATTTTCAAAACGGTACATATATTGCTCCTCCTCTTTCATAGCGTTAGGGGGGGGGAGGAGGGGGGCAATATATGTACCGTTTTGAAAATTGAAGGGCAACATTTACACTTGGGAGAGGCAATATATGTATTCGTTTTGAAAATTGAGGGGCAACATTTACCCCACTAATAATTTAGAGGTGATATTGATAATTGACATATTATGGAGGGACATAAATTACAATTTTCCCTTTATTTAATTTTTTTCTCATGTACATTATATACGAACATTCAAAATTTCAAACCCAAGGTATCCTTCAATTTCCTAGAAATCACCCAAATAAGTCTTGTCAAAATTTCCCACTTGTCACCCTTGAACTGAAAATTCTTAGAAAATGTTTTTCCAACTTAACATTTGGGAAAGGGAAGAAACCGTGTGGGGTTAATATATAGTAAGTCTCATAAGATGATGTTACTCTTGTTAGTTATCAAATTCGTAGTTCAGTTGTTTCATGTGAAAGGGAAGAATTTTCAAATTCGTAGTTCAGTTGTTTCATGTGAAAGAGAAGAATGTGTGTGGGGTTAATAGTAAGTCTCATAAGATGATGTTGCTATTGCTTGTTATCAATTCAAATTCGTTGTTCAGTTGTTTCATGTCTTTCAATTCCAAGAAAAAGTACTACAAAAGAAAACTTGGGTAGAAGTCTTCAGCATTTAAATACGTAGAAAGTTGTGAGAAGTGAGAACGAAGTTTCATTAATTCAATTTAATTTATTGATCCCACACAGCCACACATGGTAAAAGTCTAACACGTGATAATCTATAGACTTTAAAACTTTTATTGCGATGTAACAAAATAAGTACAAGTGAGTGTACAACGGAAGTCTTTTGCTTGCTTTCTTTTATTTTTTATTTTTTTTGTTTTTTTAACACTACATACTTAGAGGTTTTAGAAACAATTTAATTTGTGAAATTGTGTAGGTGTGTGTGTTTTTTGGATCGATTGGGTAATGTAAAGTTCATCCTCCTAATCCACCATTGCCTGCTTTAATTTGGGCAAAAAAATTACTTTAGGAATCTGTTGTTAAAAAAGTGATACTTAAAATTGCGCAATGATATTTTTGTAGTTATTTGTGTATCTTTAGGCGTCTGTTAGATGCCTAAAGTCACCATATAAATTGCAAGAAAGGGCTTTAGGCATCTATTCTTTTTTAAAAAAAAAAAGACACCTAAAGTCCATTAATCATTTTTTTTTAGAAATTGAAAAAACAATAGATGTCTATTATAACGCACAATATAGACGCCTAAACGAGTAGGTAATATAAAGAGAATATAAATCTTAGTTCTCTCAAATTTCATCTAATGCACTCTTCTCACTTCTTAGATTTCTCTTTTTCTTTCCCCCCTTTTTTTCTCCCACTTTAAGCTATAAACTCTTCCATAGAGATGGAGGAAGAGGAGAGTTTCTTCCGGCCTCCATCCAGATCTCAATAGAAGAAGCAATGCCTCTTAAGTCAAAATGTGAAACAAAGGAAGTTACCTCTCTTTCATCCCAATTTAGACAAATTAAAGGAAGCCATGCATGACTTCCTTCATTAAAATATGGATGAAGGAAGCGTGGCTTCCTTCGTCTAAATTTGGGTAGAAGACACGGTGTTTCCTCCATCAAAATATGGATGTAGGAGGGGCAGCATCTCCTATCCAGATCTAGAAGTATGAAGTTGCGCATCCTTTGTCTAAATATGGGCAGCATCAACAATCCTTTGTCAAAATTTATCTTCTACTGAACTTTGGATGACTTGCTTCAATATCAAGTTCGAATTGTTTTGAAACTCCATAAGTAGGTAACCTATTATACGCTTTAATTTGTCAACATCAAGTCTTCCTATGTTAGGAACAAATGTAATTTAGATTTTGATATACCAAAAGTTAGAAAATTTTAGTCCCCAAATCTGTTTTATTTCTTAGACTTAGGCACTCTTTCATTCGTTTTGAATAGTCCGAATAGTTACGTCTCGGATAGTTAGAAGACAAAACTTCAAAGAGTTGAAGACCAAAAAAGTTCGAGACAAAGAGTTGAGGAGTTCAAGAACGAAATGTTGCAAAGGCCAAATAATGGAAATGTCTACCTTTTGAATAGAAGGGGATTATAAGAATGAGTTCGAATAGTAAGAAAAACTATTCGAAACCGAAAGGTGAAATGAATTGAAAATTAAAAGTTATAAACTCTTTTCTACAAGCTATCTTCAATAGATCGACTTTGATTTTTAAAATGTTCTTTGATATCTTATTTATTTACATGCTTTATAAAATAAAATAAAATAAAAAAAGAAAAAGAAAAAGAAAAGGAAAACGACGGCAGCTTTGATTATTGAATTACTACCTCCGTCCCAAAATGGATGTCTGATTCGTTTAACGAGGCTTGACTGAAGTAATTTTTAATCCAATTTTTCATATTATTAAGTTTAGCATTAATATATAAAATTTATATATTTAGAAACTACATTAAAAGTACTATTAAACACAAAAAATTAAATTTAAAAATAATAAAAAATTACTAAAGAAAATAAGCAAAGAAGGAATAGTTGGTTTGACCAATGAATAGTAAATAGGACAGGTAAAATGGGACAGAGGGAGTATATCATAAGTGTTGAGGTCTTTGAATTCTTTGTCTAACAACTTTTCACTATTCAATTGTTTTTTTTTTCTCTTTTCATCAACTGAAATGCTCAATAAACAAAAGAAAAATTTACTAAACCTAAAATTAGAGGATTAAATTTGTAATTTCTCTTGGGTCTAATTATATTTCTCTCCCAATCAATAGCCTTTTCTCCAAAAAAAATTAAAAAGAAAAAAGAAAAAAAAAAAGAAAAAACAAGTGAACAATATCCATAAAATTTGACAATGTTAGAAAAAATGTGGAGTGACTGGTATGAGAGAAGTGAGGAAATACGATCTTCAGGTGTGTAATCACTTTTCTATAAGTTTTAAATCTCTCTCAGAGCAAGTCACGTGCTTTAATTATTCATATGCTTAAAGACATTTATTCGAACAATTAAAACCCATTAAACTTTGAAGAACTTACGGAATACCCGAATTTAGGAACCAAATAAATAATTTGACAAGACAGCCATATTATTTATCTTTTTATCCTACCGAGCTAGAATTAACAAGCATGATGTCTACTCAATTAATTTCCTCAGCAGATTAACATAAGCTAAAATTGGCTAAATTTAAACACAATTAATCACATTATAAAATCATAGGATAAACATAATTAAATCGACAAACTTAAAACCAAACTACTGCAAAATGTTCATAGGCAACTCATCACCCCAAGCATTCAAACTGCTCCAACTTCTGGAAGTTGGTGATGAAGTCAAGAAACCCAAAACTCATCATTCCTCGAATTTTTTTTTTTAAACTTATAGATTGTTAGAAAATTATGTAGAGTGACTGGTATGAGGGAAGTAATGAAATGAGATCTTCAGACTTGTAATCACTTTTCTATAAGTATTAAATCTCGCTCATAAAAAAAAGAGAAGGTTCAAAATTTAAACTTATGATATAGAAGAAGATGAATGAAATTCTAAAGTTGCTTTGTTTAAGAATCCCTATAGAATTGTAAGATTGTGAAATATCTAAGTAACTTTCAAATGGTTAAGCAACGTACGTTATCATCCGAAGAGTTAATTTCAATCTTTCGGAGCCAGTTGTTCAGAATCAACCGTTTAGAAATTAACCTTTAGGATGTTAATGTTTCGGTCCCAGAGAAATTAACCTTTAGGATGTTAATTTTTCAGTCCCAGAACCAAGTATTCTCCTGTTCCAACCTTTCGCAAAATCTGTATTTCCCAATTAACTTTCTACCAAACTTAAATAATATTTATAACTCTACAACTCCAAATATTATTTAAGCTTTAATGGTATACATTTGAAACATTAAAAATCTCTATTACTATATAAATTTCCAACGAACAACTAATCACTTATGATTACCAAGAAAATATTTTGACTAGATAGATTTCCTAATATTAAGTTTATAAGACACTGGCTAATTTATTTCATCTTTTCTATAATCATTTTGTTTATTATAACCCAGATGAGATAAAATGGCATCGTATAAAATTACAATTTTTTTTTTTTTGAAAATGTATAAAATTACAATTAGAAGTTCCATTCAACAAAAAGTACTCAGCTTGCTTTCATTTGCGATTCCCGTGTTTAAGTTTTCTATAGGACTTTTAATTGTTGAAGTTGAGATCGAATTTTTCACTATTGTCACAATTTTAACTTTAGAAAAAATAAAAAAAAAAACTAATGAACAATTGGAGGGAGTGTATTGGAATTAGGGTAAAAAAAATTACAACTTTTACCCTCTAATTTAAGCTTAGGAAAATTTCCATTTGTTTTATTGAGTAGCATCCCACACGAAGGTTTGGTGAAAAGAGCGAGCCACCAAGAAAAAAAATTGAAGTGTAAAAAGTGACTACATAAATAATTCAAGCTCTGAGTAGACAATTTATGGATAACTAAAAATGTCATTAAAAAATTTATGTATTTAGCAGGTGATTTTATATGGCAGCCTTCTTCCTCGAGTGCTTCTACTTTTGACACAACATATAATATTTTTCGGCCGACAAGGTGCGTCACTTTGTGCTCATTTATGCTAGTTTTTTGCTTAAATGTTAGGTATAGAAAGGTGGAACAACGCTTAATTTGGCGTATCTTGATTGAAGGAAGAAAATACTAAGTAATGAGCAAGCAAGCATGGAAAGATGATAATCTTGAGAGAAAACGAGACTTTAAAGCACAAGGAAAACACCTGAGGGCACACCGGAGAACGAAGGAGCAAAGCAATAGCGTGAAGGTCATCTAGACGAACTCACACTGACACTCACACCGTGTCTCAGAAGTTGAGTTTCTGATCAAGAGACTCAAGCTGAGACTCACGGTGTGAGTCTAAGCGTGAGTCTCAATGATCAGTTTCTGATCATTGAGACTCACACCGTGACTCCCCGTCAAGAATGTTGCAAGAAGGCGCGAACTTTAGACTTAAATACTCTTCGTTGGTTATTTTGTACATGTTTTTGAATTTCTGAACTCTCCCTCTAGATTTCTCTCCACAAACCCATCTTAGAACCCTTCTACATTGTAATCCTTCATCAATTAGAAGATTTAGAGGAAGAATTCCTTTTTAATTACAACATTCAACTTCAATTTTCATATTTCCTTTGTCAAGTTTAATTACGTTAAGTTTTATATTTCATTTTATTGCTTCTTACATATCTTGTAATTTTGAATTCCATGTTTAGTACTTCAATCACTTCTAGTTTTTACATTTCAAGTATTAGTAGTTAAACATATCTAGGGATTTGAATTGAACTTCCTTGATTATGGATCCCAATATGAATTGAATTGCATAAATTAGGTTTTGTATTATCTTAGTGTTAAACTTGGTTATAAATTGGGTGAAATTGAATTGACTCTTCATAGTTATGGCCAAATTATGTAAGGGATACTTGGAATTGGTGTCCACCTATGAGAATAGGGCTACACCATAGTCATACTTCTCATATTTCTTACTCACCTTTGAGAAAAGAGAGTTTGAAGAAAATAGGCACACAAAGTGTTTGTTGAATTGCCTCTTCTAGCCAAGTTGCCCTCAGAATGGGACTTAGGATTAGTTGATAGTCCAATTGATCACGAGAGTGACATTAGCACTTAAACCATTCCCCCAAGTTCATCATCTAGAATTACATAACTTAAACCTCAGATATAGAAGGAATTCTATGCAAGGATGCTCGGTTCAATTCTCTATTTCATCTATTATATCTTAATTCATTTGCTTGTTAACATTATATATTATTAGAACATGCAATATTCAACTATCTATTGGTTAGCTTTCAAACACTGTATGTACCCGTGCTTAACCCCTCATTACTTAGATTACTTAAAGTTATTCTTTGAGGACTATACTCTTAATTTTCCATCACCACTAAAATCGACTTTCAAAATTAGAAACATTTTTCAGTTTTCTAGAAAACTATAAAATATTTAAAAATTGTTTATTAAATGGAAAACAAAATCTCTATTATTTATTTATCTTACATATTTATTCATTACTATATTTTTTGTGTAAACTAAGAGGTGTTCCAGGTCTATATCTTCATCTATCTAAGAGGCATGGGAGCTAGCCCATGGGGTACTTAGTAATGATTGCTTGATTCCCACGATTGCCCTCATATGTAAACAATATGCAATCTTGTACCCATATACTTGCCACAATTGTAGCAATGAAATGTAAATTTACCGTGTTTGGTACTACCTCCATCTCTTCTTTGGTTGGAGTTACCACATTCTCTTCCACCATCTGCGTCCGGAACTGCCCAGTTCCGGACGTAGATGGTCTTAATTAACTATCTGCGATCAGAACTGCCCAGTTTCGGACGTAGATAATATTTTTTTTTTTAAATTGACTATCTGCGTCCGGAACTGCAGTTCCGGACGCAGATAGTCCTATTTTTTTTATATACAATTTATTTGTTGTGCACCCCAAAAAATTTCCTGTAGCATTTACAATATTGTAGTTCCTGCCCAGTTCTCAACACATACATATACAAACCACATCAAATTCACAAATCTCAAAACATAAACAACACTTCAAATCTAAATTGTCACGACTTCAAAGCTTAGTTACCAACACCTCAAAGCTAGCTAAGTTCTCAAAACAATCTATTCATCAACACCATCCAACACTAGCTACTTCAAAGTTTTCAAATCTTCAATTATAAACAACACTTCAAATCTAAATAATTCTCAACAATTCAAAGCTAAGTTACCAACACCTCAAATCTAGCTAAGTTCTCAAAACAATCTATTCAACACCATCCAACACTTCAAAGTTTTCAAAACACTTTACTCAAGCAAAGTAAACACTACTAAATTAATAAAAACTAAGTACCAACACATACATCATTACAATTAACTAAATAAGAGTTCAAACATTATATATGTAAGCAACATGCATGTTTACCTACAACAATATCTAAATAAAACATTTTTACCTACACAAAATATCATAAACATTCTTCACAAAAATTATATTTAAATTTGATTATATACTTTATTGATAATTATTTTATTTACTTATTTACTAATATTTATTTTTTTTTATAATTTTTCACTTTCATTTTTTATATATACATAACACATATTGTTACATATATATATATATATATATATATATATATATATATATATATATATATATATATATATACACACACACACACACACACACATACATACATAACACATAATACACAATATACAATTTTTATATACATATACATACATAACACATAATGCATAATATACAAGAAAATTTCTAATAAAATATATTATTGAATATTTTAACACATAATAGCAAGTATATACATATACATAATACACAATTTTTTAAATTAAACTATCACAATATTAATACCTAACATATACAATAACACACAATAATTAATCAAAATTATATTAAACAATAACAAATATTTCTTAAGTATAAAACAAATAAATAAAATTAAATTAAAAAAGCGTATATACATACCTAAATACCGGCGAGCAGCGGCGAAGAGCAAGGAGGTGACCGGCGGCGAGGTGGTGCGGCAGTTGCGTCTAACGGCAAGTTGGTGCGGCGGTTGCATCCGGCGGCGAGGAGCAGCGGCGACGCGGCGGCGGTAATGGAGGTGTGGGGAAGGTGGTGCGCCGATGCGGCGCCGTGGCTGTGTTGATGGCGATGGTGATGGCTGTGTTTGAAGATCGACCAGATCCAGATCTAAACTTCTATATATATATATATAGAGGTAGCTACTTTGGACGCAGCTACATGTAACGCGTTACACCAGCTGCGTCCTTGTCCATTTAAAAAGATAAAAATAATTAAATAGTGGACAATTTAATTACAAAAATGCCACCGCGTCACTTTACGCGTCTGGAGTTTGAACTCCGGACGCAAATCAATAATGTACAGAATTATATACCAGAATATACAGAATCATATATGAGAATACACAGAATTTATGAATAGAATACATAGATTTTTTAGCCTAAGTATTATCTCTGTTGTTTCATGGAGTATGGTTTTGGAAATCAATAATGTACAGAATTACATACTAGAATACACAGAATCAATTAAAAGGATACATAGAATATAAGCCTAAGTATTATCTCTTATGTTCCATGAGGTATGGTATTGGAAATTAATAATGTACAGAATTACATACTAGAATACACAGAATCAATGACTAGAATACACAGAATATCATCACAAAATACACAGAACTCATCTTATAAGTTAAGGCCGAACGGGAAACGGAAAAATCGTTAATTAAAAGAAGCAAAATGACATCGTTTTGATCGGAGTACACAATGCATTGTTCACCCTAGTTCACGATATAAATTGTCCTAGCCCAATGCCATAGGATTTTCTTATTTCTCGACCCAAGATATATGCTTGGAAGTGTGAGCCCATCAATAATATCTACCACAATGTCCACACAGATGTATGCACTATAGTCCAAAAACATATAAAGTACATTATTTTGACTTATAAAATACATTATCCTAACACATAAAGTTCATTATTTTAACTCACAAAATACATTATCTTATCCCAGAAATTTTATTATTTCTAACACATAAGGTACATTATATACTATTCTATTTCATAAAATACATTATTCTACCCTAGAAATTTTATTATTTTAACATACATAAAGTACATTATTCTAACACATAAATTACATTATTTTAACTCATTAAATATATTATCTCATATGCACCAGAATGTTCATTATTCTAAAGCAATGATTTTCTCTGAACATCAAAATGATATCGTTTGACTGTGGTCCACACAGTCCACATAATAATTTGTCTAATATCTAACTATCTAACTATCTAATTATAAAGATGTATATTATCTAATTATTTTACAAATGTACTAATGTAATATCTAAGACAATGAATAGTGATTAATAACATGTGAATATTAAAAAAATAAAAACGAAGAAGCAATAAATATAATAAAAATAATATTTTATTAGTTAGATAATTATACTAAAGATTTTTTATTAAATGAAAACAAAATTAAATTCAAATCTAAATAAATAAATAATATAAAAAATATAGTAAAAGACTGTTTGAATGAACATAATAGCAATAAGTTGCAACTCTTCTTCTTCAAGAGATATTATGCCCTATTATATATAACAAATCAAAAAGAAATGAATTCAACAGTAATAAATTACACATCAACTTCTCTTAAATAAATAATTCTATTTTTTTTTTTGAAAACAAAGAAGCTAATTCATTAATCATAGGCTGAAACGTTTACAATAAAGATCGATGGAATGGTCAAGCATTCCTTACAGTCAGACATAGAAATAACTTCCATAGCATAGAAAACTTGATTCGTAGACTGTTTTACAAATTTGAAGCTGAATTCTTTGAACGAACTTAAAGCTTCTTTAATGATTTGGTCAAACGTACCCAAGACCGACACTGGTTGAATAGTCTTGCACACCACCTGAGTATCTATTTCCATTCTTCTATCCATTGACAATATCTCCAACGCCATTCTTCTATCTATTGACAATATCTCCATTGGGCTGAACTGCATATCATAGTTCATAGGAGTCTCTTTCTCATTGTCATGTTTGTCACCCAAGATGAGATTCACGTACGCTATGACTAGTTTTATCGTTTCACGCATTATGAAAAAAGAACTCGCCAAGTAAACGAGAGGAAGAAACTCGTCAAAACAACGAGAGGAAAAACACAAAAACTTCAAACAAAATTAAACCAATAAAACAAAGCAAAAGGAAAAACAGTGCGAAAATAAGAGAGTAACGACCGGTAACGGTGGAGATGGAGGAGAAAACAGTGAATGGAGAAAAGACAATGAAGATGGGCGCTGCCTGAGGTGGAGATAATAGCAGGGGAAGACGATTGGACGCCGCCTCCGATCCTCTTACTTCACGGAGGCGGCGGCCGTAAAGAAAACAAAAGAGGAGAGAACTTCACTAGGGTTTGCTATGAGGAGGCTATCCTAATATACTTTTTATCTAATCAATTTCAATACTTAAATAATTCTATTTTTATTAATAAGAAGTATATATTAAAAACCTTTTGTCATGGGTGCTAACATCAGTTAAAGCAATTGATATAGGTGGACTATGTCATAGTCCATTACTCCATTTATAGGATTATTTGTTGTTAATTGTTTGAAATGTTGTTTATAGTTTTTGCAGTAGCATATTCATTAATTGCATGCATGCACTAAAAATATTTGTTGATGAATAGAATTTGTAATTATAATACATTAATATATATTCACACTTTTGAGCGACAAAGGGTTGTGTGCGTCATGCTCCACACAATGTTTGGTGGACAATAACAGAAAGTACATTTTTAATATACTAAAAGTATATTATTCGTGTACTGAATATACATTATACAACATAATGTATTTTTAGTACTCAAATAATGTATTTTTTTTAAATATAATGTACAGTTTTAGTATACTTAAAGTACATTATTTATGTACTGAATGTACATTATTTTAAAGTATGGTCCACACAGTTATGTGCACCATGATCCACACGATAATGATTGCTTTTGATCGAGAAAATTAAATAGATTGAATATTTGGCAAATTATTGTGTGGACCATGGTCCACATAGCTATGTGGACCATGAATATAAGGTACATTTTTATTATGTTGAAGGTACATTATTTTTGCACGGAAGATATATTATTGGATAATATATATATAAAATAATATACTTTTAGTACTTAAATAATGTACCCTAAAATAATATACTTTATGTACAAAAGTAATGTAGTTTTAGTTTATTAAAAATGTAATTTTTATTTATTGTCCAGACAGCCCATGCAATAATGATAGTGAATATTTGTGATGGGCTATCCCTAGGCTAGTCAAAGAAGGGCCAATAGGTTGGCCCAAATTATATCCTGGATTAAGTTTCACATATGCGCAATTTGAACTTTAATTTAAATTACGTATATAATAACTACATGAGTAAATTGCACTTTTGGTCCTCTGATTATACCACCTCTATTAATTTCAACACTTGACTTTTAAAAGTAACGAATTGATCCTTTAACTATACTTTTTTTAACGAATTTGGTCCTTTCGGCCAAATCAGAGGCCAATTAGGCCGGAAAATTGTAACCCCTTTCCGATTACCATTTAGTGAGGGCATAATGGTCATTTGCTCTATTTTCTTCTTCTCTTTTCTTCTCCTGTGCGCCGGAATCCATGGAAGACCATGAACACACTTCTTTATCTTTATCTTCTCCCTCGCCATATTCGAATCTGCACAACAAACAAACCTAAGATTTACACAAAACAACAAATCTTAATTATTTCGCAACTCTCCGGTCAACTTCGGAACACGCGCCTTAAACCTTAACTACAGAAACACGAAACAACAACGTAGATCCGACCGGAGCTTAAATCGATCAGACAAATTTTTACACTAAATGCAGTAGTGTCTGTTGAAAGCTAGATGAAACCCTAGCCAGAAAAACAGAAAAAAAAAATTAAAAAAAAAAATTCACACACTCCACGCCTAGAACAGATCGGAGTTTTCAATCAATCCGACCAATAGTTGTAACCAAACGTGCGAACCTGGGAGTGAATAGTTCGCTGTTTTCTTGTGTTTGGTTAACTGGCCTGTGGCCTTCTCGGGAGTGATGGGATGCCTTCACCTTCTGGGGATGGAAATGATAATTTGGTCATTATGTGTATGTCTTCCATGGATTCTGGCTAAACTTTTTGTAAACTTTTTGTAATTATAAAAATGAACAGATCGGATGCCTTCCATGGATTCTAAATGGTAATCGGAAAGGTGTTACAATTTTCCGGCCTAATTTGGCCTCTGATTTGGCCGGAATGACCAAATTCGTTAAAAAAAAGCATAGTTAAAAGATCAATTCGTTACTTTTAAAAGTCAAGTGTTGAAATTAATAGAGGTGCTATAGTCAGAGGATCAAAAGTGCAATTTACTCTAACTACATATACATAATTTTCTTAATTGAAATTATTTAATATGTTAAATTTATGTACATTATTTGAATCAAGATTTACTATAATGCTTATAGTGAATTCTAATTCACGATATAATCATAGGTTAGAAGATAGTGAGTTGGGGCAAGGCTTGGGAGATTGTTTGAAGTGAGCTGAGGCCGGCATGAAAGGTTAGTGGACCGAGAAGACTTGCTTGGAGTAGGCTTGGGTGGAACTATAGTCATATTATATGTATAAAACTGTAGTCCTAATTAAAAAGGAAAGATGACAAGTTTGAAAATATATTTTTAGTGTACAAAGACGAAATCAAAATGTACAAGGTATCAATGCTCTTTACTAATATATATATATATATATATATATATATATATATATATATATATATATATATATTTGGATCCCATTAGCATTGGTTCTTATATAATTTAGTTGATAATAGATATAATCGCCACCAATTCATTCCAAAACAACCATATCATATATATTTGTTTTTCAGCAAATTACACATGATAAGTATCGCTCCACATTATTGTATGGAACAACCCAATTACATAAACTTTCACATTTATTCTTCTCCAATCTCTAATCTAGCTAGTAAGGCTATTTGATGCATCTTTTTTTCTATTTGACAATCAATCATGCCTTTTTACACTTGATGATGCTCCTAACCCCCTTTTGAAGAAAAGAAGCAAATGCTATGATGTTTGTAAAAAAAGACAGAAAAAAAGAGTATAGCAACACATATTCCAATAAATAAAGTTCTTGATCTTGATCATCCTAGCTAGTATCCTCAAGAATCTTTTTTATACCTTTATTTGTTCCAAATTGGATGTTTGCAGGGACACAGAATGCTTGAGATCATTGCCAATGTGAATGCTGTGTTCACCCATTGGGATTCTTCGAACCCCAAACTCATCAACAACGCTCAAGTGTTTACACGCATTAACATTGAGCCTTACTCTCTTCTTAGCTCCAGCCATAACATGAACTTTCTCAAAGGCCACCAATTGCCTCTCAGGGTGTGCCGTGTTCTTGGCGAGGCGGGGCGGGGCAGAGAAGAGCATGACGGTGTGAGTTCCGTCCATTTCGCCCGTGTTCTTCACGTCAACGTGGAGCTCTAAGTTGAGAGAGTCACAGTTGGTATGTGCAACCTTAACTTCATCATTCAACTTTGTGGTCATGTTTGCACTTGTTGCAAGGAGGGGCACTGAAAGAGTAGTTGGGGCTTGGGCTAAGCTTTGCTTGAAGTTGGTGTAGCTCATTCCAGCCCCAAATGGGAACACCACTGGCCCCTTGTAGAACCTGTAGGTCCTCCCAGGGTACCCTCCTCCAGCTCTCATTTCCATGTTAGTCATAGCCACCTTTTGCACATAGTTTTCTGGGTACCATGTCATTGGTAGCCTCCCACCTGGACAAAAGGCATGAATCATGTTAGGATCAAACGCTTAACACTATATCAAAAGTTATAGTTCATAGCAAATGTGTAACTTTATTTCTTTATATACCACTATATTTTCACATTTTTAAGAGGTAGGGTGTTATATTTTCACATTTTTAAGAAGTAGGGTCTTGGACTTGTCTCTTTACCGGCCTAAACCTAACAATCACCTAGCCATCAATTACTGGATTTGACCCTTCACCTAACAATTCACATGACATACATGAGAGCAACCACAACTAGAGTAAATTAAAGGAAAAATTGCACTTTTTGGTCTGTAGTATTCATCCTTACTTGTTAGCCTGTTTAGTTTTCGTCCCTAAAAATAAAGTTGTAAATCTTGTCCTTTTTCTGATCGACTGTTCTCACACTTCTCATCCCTAAGCTATAACTAATATTGTAAATTTCGTTCCTAATGTTTTGTTGAAAAATGACGAAATTTGTAACATTATAGTTTTTCGTTTTTTTTTTTTTTTTGAAACAATGTAACATTATAGTTTAGAGACAAGAACTGATTAAGAAATAACGACAAATCCTACCATCCCTTATAATTTAGGGTGGAAAAATGTAATTTTCCTAAAGTAAAAGAAAGATAGGCAGACCAACCTGGATTGACAGTTCCAAACAAAATATCAGCAATGGCAGCACCCCCAGCTTGGCCAGGATAGCCAGCCCACAAAATGGCAGAAATTTTAGGATCGTCTCTGGCAAATGTGACATCCACAGGGCCACCAGACATAAGAACTAATATAGTAGGACCTCTGGAAGCCCTGGCAACTCTTGCCACGAGCTCTTGCTGCAATCCTGGTAAGAGGAGGCTTACACGGTCCTTAGCTTCTCTTTCGATTGATTGGTCTAACCCCATGACTAGGACAGTGGCGTCTGAGTGGCGGGCGGCAATCTCCGCAAAGCCAAAGTTTTGGTTGGTTGTGCAGGCAACCCCGGAGCAGCCCGGCTGATGAACTGTCTTAGCATATCTTCCAATTCCATGCAACGGTGTTGTATAACCACATGCAACACCTATACACAAATTTTTGCAAATTTTGAAGTAAGAGGACATTTGATAGCCAGAAAAGTTCAAACTGTCCTGGAATTTTAAAATGTGATAAAATTATTCTCACTTTTAGTACGATCTTTGATTTGGGGTCGATGACAATCACATGATATAAGGAAAGTAAATCATCCCACCTACCAGAGGTAGGATTCTATTTTCCTGCATACTGGATTCTGATCTACTAAATTTATTCAATTATGTATTTATCTTTTTTAGCATCAGACTAAAAGTCACTTATAAATATAAACAATTTGACTCTTCCACCATTACATATTGTTTATCACATCCCGTTACACAGTTAAAGTTTTTCATAATCTAATTTACAATATATGATTCATTACGTTACGATGTAGTATTATAGTTGTGTGTGTGTATTTGTCATTAATTTTCTATGTAAAGTTATTCTAATCAAACATATTCTTTGGAAACATTTTCTCATAAATTTAGTTGATGGGAAAGTATCAAACTGTCTCTAAGAGTGTTTTAATCATTTTTTTGAATAACTAGGAAAATTCGCAGCCATTATTCAAGGATGTGACTGCATTAAGACATTACCCGGGCAAAAGATAACAATGAAGTAAATCAACTTACGTGGTCTATAACTGATCGACTCAAACAAATTTTTTAGTCATTTTAAAATTAAATTTGGTTGCATTAAGTGCTTGAGAGCATATTTGTAACGTACCAGCATAATTGCCAATCATGGTGACTGTGACATCCGAATTGGGCCCAATTACTGCAACAGTGCGGTGACGCTGGGGCGACAACGGCAATGAACGTCCAGTATTTTTAAGAAGAACAATGCCTTCCCGGGCTGCTTGGAGAGCAAGTTGTTGATGGGCCGGGCTACACACATCCTTTGGGCCGAGATAACCATAAGGCTGTTGCGCTCCATCAAAGAGGCCCAATCTCATTTGGACCGTCAACGTATTAGATAGTGCATTGTTAACATCACCTTCGCTAAGCTTTCCTGTACGTACAGCCTTCTCTGTATAGATTGCTAAGTAAGGCCCACAGTCCAAATCCAACCCTGTAAAATTTACAAAAGAATATTTAAATATTTTTTTTTCTGATTTTTCCTTTATATAGTTTGAACTTTTAGTTATTTGCCATTAGATACTTTGTAAGTGCCATTAACCTTGTACTCAAATGGCATGTAGTGGCTCTCCTATATGGGAGGTCACGAGATTGAGGCGATATTAATTTGCGATATTAACATTGAGAAAGTATGAATTAAAAAAAAAATACTTGGTAAGTTTTAATTTAGTATTTATACATTTAGAAATTAGATTAAAAGTAATATTAAATACAAAATTTTTAATTTTAAAATTACAATAAATATTTTTACAAATTATTTAACTTTATTTACAGGAAAGTGCGCAGTTATTTCTAAAAATTATTTAATTAACAATAGTAAATAAGATACTCAAAATGGGGCAAAAGAAATAATATAAACCTGCTTTGATAGTGGCGGCGACAGTATCCTCTGGTGTCTCAGTAAAATGTTGTTGCTCAAACATTACGCCAACTGAATCGCAATCAGAGACTATGTATCTTCATGGTTACAAAAATGTTAGTACAATAATGATGATAATAATAATAATGGAATTTTATCTTATTCATATACCTTAACATTTAAAAAAAAACAATATTTCAATAAAGTCTTATATATCACACTAAACAAAATTTTGATTTATTTATTGTTTTTCATGAATGTAATGTAACATACCCGTTAAGATGCCACTGACCACGAATAACCCCACGTAAGAGATTAGGATCAGCACAAGTAGGTTTTCCATTAACTTGGTTGTAGGAGCACATCACACTTGCCACCTTCCCTTCTTCTACACAAGCTTTGAAGGGCACATTGTAGGTGTCTTCTAGGTCTTGGGCACTTACCTACACATCAAATTAAATTAATTAAATAAATTTCTTACAAATTATCCTACTTTAAGAATTTTTTTAAATAACAGTAAAATTTCAAAAAAAAAAAAAAACTGATGATAATATTATAAAAATTAAATAACTGTGATTGTAATTCATTCACTTGACTTTTTACCATTCCAACTACTTTTCAAGCACAATTTAAATAACTCAACTACGTCGGTATAAAAGATTGGGCTCAACTTAAATAAAATGAAGGAAAATTTTCACTTTTCTTGTCTAAGTTGTAGGGTAATTGTAAGATTCGTCATTATTTGTTGGTCACTTGGTCGTCCTCACTTTTTGTTCCTGAGCTATAACTTATTCTACCAAAACATTAAATTAAAGACGAAATTTGTAACGACAGTTATAGCTTAGGGATGAGAAGTGAGAACGACCAACAAGTAGGGACGAATCCTACAATTACCGTATAACTTTGGATCGAAAAGTGTAATTTTCCCTAAAATGAATAAAGCAAGCTAAGACACTAAGACATCCACACTTGTAAGCGGCATAGCGCTTGCAACAAAAAGAAAGGGACTAAAACCCTAACCAAGATGGCAAGACATCCACACTTGTAACCACAAAATCGGTCACGAGTTTGAATCCATGCCCCATTGGTTTAAGTCGGTCAGCTATAAGTAACCTAAGTTGGTTACTTTTGCCGACTAACAATGTGAGATTTACATATACCTGAAAGAGTTGTTAGGGTTTCCCTCGTCATCCAAAAAATAATAATAATAATAAAGCGAAAAAGAAGAAAATAATTGATGAAGAATGTATATATGTAATATGTATATACATACCCTAGCATTGAAGTGGTAACGATCAATGCCCTTCCAATCATCAAGGTCATAAGCGGTATAGTGCTTGCAACAAGCAGCAAGTTTCAAGTGGTTATTGGGATTGTCTCCACCTTGTAAACCTTTTACATAGCTGACTGCATATTGGGCCACCACGTGAGGGTCCTCCCCCGGTGTCTCCTGGCTTCTCCCCCACCGTGGGTCTCTCAATACGTTCACGTTTGGGCTCCAAAATGTTAGCCCTGCTGCCCCTCCATTGTACATTGCTCTTGCTTCATCCGACACCACCTAAATTTACCATTTCAATATCACCCTTACTTCATATTTCTACAAAATGTATTTTGTAAACTTATACATATATAAATACTCCCTCCGTCCCGAATTGGATGTCTCATTTGTTTTTTGCACGCTTTTTAAGAAATTAAACTAAATGTGATGTGCTTTCCAATTATGCCCCCAACTTTTTCACTTTTGGAAATAAAAGCAATAAATAAAGTAAAAGTTATAAGGGTAAATTGGGAAAAGTAGAATGATGGTGATGTTCAATTTTGGAAAGAGGACAACATTTTGGGACAAACTAAAAAGGAAATTAAGACAGGTAAAATGGGACATAGGGAATAACTTATAAATCATCAGTGTTAACTTTTACAAGGACGCAGCAAATTGGATTTTTAATAGGGAGAAAGGAGAGAGAAATAACAAAAAATAAAAATAAAATAATAAAAGAAAATAAGTCTGTCAATTTTTTTTAAATGTGTGACTTAAGCGCCCAGCTAAGTGCATGCACCTGCTGGGCGTGCCAGGTGCGTGTCATGCACACCTAAGGCGAAGCAAACAATTTTTTTGAGGGACAGTGGATCCCACAAAAAATCATCACTTGCAGTAATTTTTCACCTCTCCTCCCCATATGCACAAAACAAAAAAGCAATAAATACTCCCAAAAAAAAATCATAGATGTGGATGCTCTAAAATCACAACTAATATGACACATAATAAAATAGTTGATTTAGTCTTTGTGAGACTAAACATGTCATTTTAATAATTATTAATAAACTAAATTTGTTATCGTAAATAATTAAGGATTACATTTACAAAATAATGGTGTAACTAAAAGACTAAAGCGCATGAGATTTTTCCTACAAATAATTCATAATTTTGGCAAACAACTTGAAAGTTTGCACATGTTCAAGATTACTTTAACATCAAATTGAACATAAGCCATAATGAATGTTTTTATTGCACTTGGAAAGATATAACATTATATGAGCCAAGATAAAATTGACAACTGTCAAGCAGACCTTTCAGCTGGCCCATCATTATGTGTATGGCCCAAACTAGCTGGCTTATCCATGATTCACATGTTAATCAGCAAATTATACCATGTATCAAGGCCCACTAGTATCTAAACCTTAATTCAAAAAAACATTCAAACTATACAATTAAATATTATATACTTTCAATTAATAAATTATAGACTTACAAATAACTTGAATGTATAAAATATGTTAATTGAATGTACATAATATTTTAATTATTGTAATCATAATAGGCACATAATATGTAAACTGTAACTACATAATATATTAACTACAAATACATAATATGTTTATAATAATAAGTATATTAAAAGTATATAATATATTATTTGTAGATGTTGTTTTGGATCAAAATTTATAATGCAAGGTGGATCTAATTTATGATATAATAATTAATATTAATTCTATTTCAAAAAAAAATATTAATCCTAGCCAAAATAATTTAGGAGCTCATAGGTATTTTAGTAGGCCCGACTATGTTACTGACCAATCAGAGACAAGAAAAAAGTTGCTGATAAGATGTTTAGTTGGAAGAATACAAAGGCCGTTTTGTCCTTTATCCCATACTTTATAACCTATGAGAAGCCCCACCACCGCCCATTAGCTTTATCTTTTTTTTTTTTTTTTTTTTTAAAAGCTGTTGATACATTATCATGTTAATAATAATAATAATAATAATAATAATAATAATAATAATAATAATAATAATATCACTTTTTTATAAGATAGTGTGTAAAATACAATATTTTATAAATAAAAAATGATGAATTTTATGAAAATTTATAAATATATACTTTTATTACTTCTTAGTTTAGAAATATACTATTTTTATGTGTAATTATTTTTTATTTTAAATTTTCTCTTCGCCTTTAACTATTTATTTGTATCTCTAAATCTTTAAAAAAAAATTAGATCACACTGTATAAGATATTATAGATTTTTTTTATTAATTTCACATTCGTTTATTGCGAATATGAATTTATCACCATTATAATATCAATTCTTAAAAAGAAATTAGGAATTAAAGAATGAAATCAAAGATCCTTAAATTGCGTGATTTCCAAATATTGGATAAGTATTTATGGAGCAAGGAGATCAACAAAATGAATAAAATAAATAAACTAAAGAAAATATAAACAGCGTTGAATTATTTGATGAAATAGTCTAGCTGTAAGGTATATCTTGCACGTTTTGGTAAACCATATTGACATTGTATTGCTTTAATAATCCATAATTTTTTTTTTTTTTAGTACTACTAAGTAACTGACTCATATAGAAGAGCTAATATCGCCCCCATTAGGGCTTGAACCTCTGACCTCCCATATAGAAGAGTCACTTCGTACCCCACCACAAGGTTATTAAATATACATAAATTAAATTTCTAACAATAGATTTAGATGTTAATTAAATAATCACGAAAAAAGTACTATATTTCAAGAATTCTTTACTATGTAGTCAAACTTATATTAATTAAGATTTCTTATTTGACTAATGTGCGTGATTCCTATATACATGTGTATAATGTTGTAATTCTATATTGTATGATGGTGTTCACTTACAGATAATGAAATGAAGCTAGTCTCTTTAATAGTATACTAATTTTAAAAAATTAGCTGATATATAATTTGTAATTTTTCTATAATATAAAAATAGATTATAAATCTCGTAGTTTAAATTTAAAAAAAAAACTTTAAAACCATTAAAATAAGGTGTAAATTAAAAATATTTCTGCATAGACTATGATGAGATGAGGTATGGTTTTGTACTGTGGTCCATGAGAGTGGCAACAACACCTCATGTGGAAGGGGCATTAAATAAAGTAACATGGCCAACTTGTATAAGCTAAGATCCTAATTTTTGTCGCCAGTTGTTTTTGTCCAATTTTTTGGATATATATAAATCTTATTAAATGCTTAAATTTTTCTCTCTAAATGGGAGGTACTTGTTTGGTTTCATCTAACTGTTGGAATAACCCCTCACCCATTCTCTCTCCTACTCCTCCACACTTTATTCTTTTTGTATTTACATACATACATATATATATATATATATATATATATATGATGTGCTCAAATATTTTATTTGGCTAACTCTTTATTGTAACATGAAATAATTAAGTAAATAATTTTCATAAATATTCTGCAAGTGTAGTAATAATATGAGTTCACCAACTACATAGACTTGTAGGCTAGTGGAAATTAAACAGATGCTTTGGGGTCTATATATGGATATATTGTGTGACCACACGGGCACAATTAGATATGGGCAAAAAGCAAGACTTTCTTGCATCTATTGTATTTTAAAAGTATTTTTCAAATGCAACAATTTTATTTGTCCCCCCTACACTCATCAACTACTCCAAGATATACCCAATACATAATAATAATTATAATAATAATAACAATAATAATAATAATAATAATAATAATTATTATTATTATTATTATTATTATTATTATTATTATTATTATTGTTATTATTGTTATTATTATTATTATTTTGAAATAAACCGTTTTCTAATGCATTTACATTTTCTTAACTTATGATGTCCAAGGGTTCACTTTCGAGCCAAAGTTTAAATGTATGAAGATTTTCTTTTTCGGTGCGTCTTATCGAGAACGAAATAATGGTATTAAAATTCTAATAATTAACGATTTGAAATGTATGGAGATTTTTTTTTCGATGCGTCTTATCGTGAACGAAATAATGGTATTAAAATTTTAATAATTAGCGATTTGAAAAGAAATAAATGTCATAACTCTTTATTAAGCGATACCCTAAACTGCATATAAAGTGGAGTCCAAATGATTACTATTGAGCATGAGAATATATATAATGAGAAACATACATATCGCATGCACATGCAAGCCAATTCACTTTACTATATTATTCAATATTTCGAGTTTTCAACAAGTTGCTAGTATGGGTTGTTTTTGGACACATTCTCTCATCTACTCAATCACATGCCAAACCCCATTCTGCAAAAAGAAAAAAGTCTGCCCCCCATAACACCAAACACTGCTAAATTATTAATTGGCAGCGTAAGATCAATTGTTATACTATCGATCAGGATTCATATTACATTATAAATCCTAATACAAAAGTTATATACCTTTAGTTAATATATTTTGAACCTATAGGCTACAATTAACTGTTTTCGTACATGTAAATAAATAACTTGATAATTACTGACACATAATATGATAGCTACAGATACAAAAACCGTCAATTGTAGATACTAAATGTGCGAAGGTTATTTTTGGACCAGAGTCTACAATGCAAAATAGACCCTGGTCCATATATGGTATAATTTGCCCGTGAGATGAGCAACAAATTAAAGTCTAGCTAGCTTGTTGAATAATAAACTCATTATTAATTCAAAAATGTGACATCTTTATTTTAAAAACACAAGATTTTGACAGGTTGATCATGTTGCATGTGCATCTAGAACAAATGTTGATAACTAATCTCTCCCGGGTCTATTAGTCTATATCATGCATTATGCATGTACCCATTGTATTGTTGCTTTCTTATTTCTTGTTTTTCAATATTGGATGCCATTTAATCCCATCACTTTCAATTACACTCACGTAAGACTTTTAATTAATTTATTAATTAGAATGAGGAAAAGATAAAAAAATAAATTAAGGATAATAAAGTGAGAAACTTACCCGTCCAATTGCTTCCCACAAGGAGGAGTTGAAAGCGGCGGCAGAGGTGATGACTTGAGGGAAGCTGGTGGCGCCGGGGAAGGCGCCGCCGAACCGGGTGCCGGGGCCCACGTTCGAGACGCCGTGCAACGCCTCGTTCCACCACTCGTAGCGCCGGATGCCTAGCCGCTCCACCGGGGCTGCATTGTTCACCAGGTGCGTGATCTTCTCTTGCAACGTCAGCCGTCCGATCAAGTCTCGGACCCGGACTTGTATGGGCAAATTCGTCCTACAGAACGGTAGAGACCTCGTAACGCCGTTGCTGGGATCGCATGCCAGTCCCGGACCGGACATTGACGTTTGCAATTCAAAGCATGCGTAGAAGAAGGAGAAAAAGATGAGAATAAAAGAGAGTTTTCTGGTAATAATAATAATATTAGTATGTTCCATAGTAACAACACCAATAATAATATGTTACACTTGTTGTGGAAAGTGTTGTGTATTGTGAGGGAAGGAATGAAAGGGTAGGTTTATATAGAGGTAGCTCTGTTGTGTGTCTGTGTGTGTATAGAGAGAGAGAAGAGAGAAGATCTTAAGTTGCTGAATATACAAGATATAATCTCATGTTGTTGTCCCCACATCCCAAAAAAAAAAAAGAAAAAAAAAAGAATCATATAAACAAAGTATAAATGCCATGATGGATAAGTTAGTTAGTACACCACGCATTCTGTGGTTTCCTATTTTTATAAACCATTTTCACAAAGATGATACAATTATGGAGGAAGAAACATAAAGTCATTTAATTTTCTTATTGAATTTGTAATATCTATAATCTTTTCTTTCCATCTATTCTAAAAAATAAAATAAAATCTTTTCTTTCCATCTTTGTTTCTTTTTCTCTTCATCTTCGGAAAAAGATAACTAAATAGTGAATTTCGTATTAAAATTTCAATATAATTAGCAATAAATTAAACTATTATAACGCACTGAATATAAGTTAAACAACTATTGATCTTCTTAAATTGAGCTGGTCAGCTATGGATAACTTAAAATGATTTATTTTCTTCTGAACCTTTACTGATTAGGATCAGAAGACGAGATTTACTTAATTAGTGTATAACATCAGATAGTGGCTGAAGATTTCTCTCGTCACCCAAAATAAATAAATATATGTCACTTAAGACTTGCTTCCAATGGCGGTGAGAGTTTGTATTTGGCCTGGACTCATTGTGAACACAAGTGTACAACACAGTTTCTTGCTAATGAGTCTTGAAATTAAATTGACTTGATTTACTTTCTCATGAGTTTAGAAGTGTACACCACAATTTGGTGGTGAGTCTTGAAATTAAATTGACTCGATTTACTTGCGAATGAGTCTGGAACGAGTTTATGTGGTTCATGATATACTCCAACAAAGCTGTAAAAATTGGGTTATCAAAAAAATAAATAAATAAATAATTCAATTTGTGAGTTGGACGAGTACGACTTATGTATTATTCAATTATTTAATTTTTACAGATGCTCTGATCCGTATTAAAGAGGAAGAGGATTTGGTGGATCATTTATTGTTTGCTCAATAATTTAATTTTTTTTTTTTATATATATTGCATATTTGCATATATTGTTTACCTATACTATTATGCATAAGTAGTGCGTTTTATATATTGATTTTTCTGACATGGTTACCACACATCGGAATATTACAATATTATTATTAAAAATATATACAAATATTTCTCACTCGTACAAAAATAATACAATATATTTTTACCCCTCTCAGATATAATTATTTTTGTATGGTTAGTTTTTGAGCAAATTTCACTTTTAATCATGGACGGAGCCAGTATGGGGTAACTGCCCCTCTCTCCCACCCCTTATATATAGGGGACTCTTTATTAATCTATTGTTTACTATTTACACAATTACAGACAACTATTATATTCAACTCATAATTTCTTCAATTACAATCTATTGTTTATTTATTTATTTTTAAATCCATTGCTTGTTCAATCTATTGCTTGCTGGCATATATGTTTATTAATTATGGATTATTATTTTTTGAATAAAAAAAAAACTTATTACAATGTAAATAGACTTTAGATGGGATTGTAGTGTGTTTCCCATTAACCTTAGCTTTTGTCCTTATCTAGAAATTCTAATGTAGGCCGTATTATCAGATCAGATGAGTCTCCCTTTATTTATTTGGCTAAAATATTAATTCACCCCCCCCCCCCCCCCCCCCC